>NW_028252406.1:0-265000 GCF_964263255.1 Lissotriton vulgaris | reverse complement strand
TCCCAATCCATGGGCGTGCCATTTGCATAAATTACGGAAGCGGAGCCCGCCCCTGCACTCACCTGAAATCGCCAGCCTCTGAGGAAGAAAGAGATTTTGAAACGCGTCAGGCTACTAGAATTCAGCTGTTGATTAACCGACTGGTGTTCCTGTCCATACCAATAAAGATGCTTTCAGCACAGTGATGTCTTGAGTGCTGCTTGAACTGAGGGACACCTTTGGAGCTACATATACCGAGGCGGTTGTCCTACCGCCTAAGCTTGCACCACCCCTTCGGCGGGGGCCACGGAACTTGACAACACGAGTTCCGCTTGTGGAGCATCACGAAGGATTTAGGAGGGGAGCGCCAGCTGGGGCCCAGTGGGCTTTGCACAGACATTGTGAGTACAGCCATTTGGGGATTGAAATGCGGACTCTAACTCCCAGCATGCCATGCACTGTCTCTAAACGAGCGTCCCAATCCATGGGCGTGCCATTTGCATAAATTACGGAAGCGGAGCCCGCCCCTGCACTCACCTGAAATCGCCAGCCTCTGAGGAAGAAAGAGATTTTGAAACGCGTCAGGCTACTAGAATTCAGCTGTTGATTAACCGACTGGTGTTCCTGTCCATACCAATAAAGATGCTTTCAGCACAGTGATGTCTTGAGTGCTGCTTGAACTGAGGGACACCTTTGGAGCTACATATATATATATATATATATATATATATATATATATATATATATATATATATATATATATATATATATATATATATTCCAAAAGAAATCCTGAGCCGCTGAGTCCCAGGCGGCAAAAGCAAAAACAGGTAACGACCTCTTCCCCAAGAAGATGCAGGCTGCTCATTAACAGGCCATCAAACACTATAGAGTGCAAGCAGTCATAATTCTTTATTCTTTATTCAATGCAATAACGGGCAGCTGCCCTCCATGACGCGTTTCGCTCTGACAAGCAGAGCTTGATCACATGACGCGCCACCGTAGGTTGTGCCTTATAAATGTAATAAAAGCCTAACAGCTTAAAAAATAGGCTGAAAAGTTGCATATTTACAAAGTGCAAATAATATGTAAAACAATTTGTATGCAGAGAGCTAAATAATAACGTCAGTGACACACAAAGCAATGAAATTAATGTTGTGTAACCCAAACATTTGAAATAGTGCATTGTTTAAAAATATTGCATTCATCATATGCAAAAACAGAAGTTATGGCAAGTGCCCAAAGTTCATTTACGATTGATGAATTACAAATAATAAATCAAACTTCAATGTGGGTCAATAAATCACAGCAAACATGAAAAACAGGGATCGTGATGTTCAGATCTTAAAGTGTGTCCACAATTCCACTATCAGGGTTTAAATTCATTTTCTCCAAGTGGAAAAAGAGAAGAAACGATTGTTTCTTATCCCCTCTTGTCTCCCTGTTCCTCCTTTTATCATCATCCTGACTACCTATATCATATAGACGAAACGATGTAAACAAGCGAAATTAAACTAAAAAGTTCATCTGCATACAACAAAATGAAAACAAAAAATTAACCAAGAAAAAGGAGTTAATACAAATGGTTATTAAAACAGGGCACTTAAACAGTTTGGCAGTGGTACTCAGTAGATAACCTAATACTTCATTCAATTCAGTAAACAAAATTTTGTTTCTGTTACTTAATTCATCAATAATACAGCAGCCGCTGAATTGTGAAACACATTGCTCTGGAAAATGTTCACGAACATCAGGTCCAATCCAACTTGTAACATAGCAAACACAGATATTAGCATCACAAGCATCTAACAACATCGGAAAAGACCATAGAAAATTACTAAGACCTTCATTAATGTTCAATCCATTAGGGACTCTAGTGTCTAGTAATAAAATGAATTGTGTCTCTTTCTGTCTGAGTGATCTCTCACGGTTCCCTCCCCTAATTGGGTTAGGAACAGAACCTAGAACTGTGTACTCAAGATCTTTCAGCTGGCTGTTATGCACTGCTCGAAAATGGCGTGCCACAGGGTAGTTGATATCTGAATTTACAATAGCACGAATGTGCTGAAGAATACATTTATTTACTGGGAGTTTCGTACTCCCAATGTATTCTAAATTGCATTTGCATCTAAGTTTATAGATCACAAATTCAGAACGACAGGTTAGATACTCCCTGATTGGTATTCTTTTTTCACTAAAGGCCGATTGGTAATATGTGCCATTTTTAGCGAATGTGCAAGCCCGGCACGAAGTACATTTAAAAAAAAACAACTTCAACAGCCACGGAGGTTTTAAAGCATTTTCTGGCATAGATCTATCTAATGCATCTTTCATGGATGGAGCACGCCGGAAAGTGATATTTGGCAATTTTGGTAAAATGGGTCCTAGGATGTTATCAGTGAGGATGATCGGCCATTCAGAATAAAGGATGCGTCTGATTTTTCTTTCTTGATTGCAGAAAGTTGTAATCAAACGTATGGGACCAATTATAGTAGAGTCGGTTGTGATTGGCATTTTAGGTTTTAAAAGTTCCAATCTTGATTTATCATTGGCTTTAGATAAAGCCTGGTCAAGAATTTTGGAACTGTAGCCATGTGCCAAGAATCTTCGATAAGACTCATTGAAGCAGGTAGCTAAAGATGCCTCGTCACTACAAATTCGTTTAATACGAATGAATTCGCCGTAAGGAATGCTTTGAATTGTATGGGCAGGGTGGGAACTCCGGGCATGTAATATGGAGTTACCGGCTGTCATTTTACGGTGTAATCTAGTATGGAGTTGCCCTTCTTTAATAAAGAGCAAAACATCCAAAAATTCCGCTGAATCAGTAGTGATAGTGGCTGTGAATTTTATGATTACGATCGTTTTGGTTTACATCATTGACAAAAGTTAAAGCCTGTTCCTGCGAACCACTCCAAACAATAAACACATCGTCAATAAACCTCCAGTAATGTATCAGGTATTGAGCCCAATGCGCGTGCGTCGTTCTGAGTTCGTGCTCCTCCCACCAGCCAACATGTAAACACGAATAGCTGGGGGAGAAGCACAAACCCATCGCCACGCCCCGCTGCTGGTGGTAGATTACATTTTGAAACTGGAAAAAGTTATTGGATAGACAAATCTCAATCATCTGGAGGAGCATCATATTATGATCACGAAAAACAGCATCCCTTTGATCTAGAAAATATCTAGTGGCTTCCATCCCTTGTTGATGGTATATACTTGTATAAAGTGACTCTATATCCATCACTATAAAACAATAATTGGGACACCATTTAATTTGTTCAACTTTCAACAAAAAGTCTGTTGTATCTTTTAAATATGTTGGCAATGAGTTCATGTGGGGTTGAAGGAAAAAGTCAACATATTTAGAAATATTCTCAATCATGCTGCCTTGCGCAGAGATAATAGGGCGACCAGGTACTGGAATAATACACTTATGAATCTTCGGGAGAAGATAAAACAGAGGTGTACCAGGAAATTCTACATTGAGAAATTTTTCTTCTTCTCTAGAAATGAGCCCATTTCTTTGGCAAAGATGGATGAATTTCCTAGTCTTTTCTTCACTCTTACACATTTCAAATTTGGTGGATTTCAAATAGCATGATTGATTAAAAAGTTGTTTTTCTGCTTCTTGCACATAGGCATCCTTGGCCCATAGAACAGTATTCCCACCCTTATCAGAATTTTTCACAATAATGTTGGGTTTCGATTGCAGTTTTTTAATCAGTTTGTGATATTGTTGATTATTGTAATCCAACTGTCTCTTACATCCCAAAGTGTCTTTATTCAAAATCTTTAATTCCGTTATCACCCTATCGCTGAAAACATCAATGGCATCTTTTTGCATGATTGGAAAAAACGTGGATTTAGCCCGAAAGGGTGTAGGAGTAGTTTTATTTACAGTGGTGACTTGGCTGACAGTAGGATTGTCCAGCGAAGATTCCTCATGGGCAATCTCAAGCAACGTTTGTAGTCCCCCCAAATGACGGACTTGTAATCCTGTGGTGGAATTGCCTGAAGCCCGCTGGCTTTGTGTTAGAGCTGGAGGCATAGAATGTAACTGAAAATGTTTGATTAGCTTGATCTTGCGAATGAATTTAAACACATCAATGCGTGTTTGATAGTACGAGAAATTGTTCTTAGGGCAGAATGTTAAACCTAGAGATAAAAGTTGTTCTTCAGCCTTCGATAAAATTTCATCGGTCAAATTCACCACAGTATTTTCGGTAGACGAAGTCATCGTCTCCAATTTCTCCTTGCATAGTTTTGTTTTGTACCTTTCTTTGCATTTGCGCCTCCTGGCGCGCCTTGCCCTACTTGGACGCTGCTCACTTGTTGTTGAGGATTGCGGGGACGCAGTAGATATCTCCGGTCCTCGTTTACAAAATTCAGTTCATCCACCACCGTAAAGTTGGTGGATTCAATAGCATCAACCGAGTTAACAGACCTAGTGTCATCTGAAAGACTATCAGAAGTAAGCGAAATTGAGTCGGAGTCAGGACCATTAGGAGCCGCAGTTGCACCCTGTGTAGTGACCGGTGCTTCTGTTGTTTTGTTTTGCCCTATCAAAGCCTTGCGTTTGTAACTATCGTATTTTTTGGCAAAAGTAAAAATACATCCTATAGCATAGTCTTGTTTATCTCTGGCAAACTTATGTTGTTTGCGTTCTTTAATTGCCTCCTCATATTTTGCTAGTCTCGTTTCAATTTCCTTCTTCGATTTGGCGATTAAATCAACTTCGCCCGATGCATCTAAAAGTTTGTTGATTTTGTCAATTTCAGATAAAATAGTTTCCCGGTCAGATTGCGCATACTGAATGAGGATAAGCAACATGTTCCTCGAACACTGCAAATTATTGTCCGCCCACGCTTGCAGCATGTTAGGATCAGGTTTCTCGTAAGTGGGTACAATTAACACACGGAAGCCCTTCGGGATACGATTAACTTCAACATACTTCTCCAAAGATTTTTTCTCCCACCACTTGGAAAGTTCATTACAGAGAATTTTTTTCCAGAGTCTTTAACAAATGTTTCACATCATTATTCGTGCTAGTGACTGCAGCTGCTGGCGGTTGTTCATTCACCGCTGGTAGGTTATCAAAAAGCGCTTCTGCCGCTGTGTCCCTACTGCGTAGCGCGTCGCTGGATAACATTGTAAATTTTTTGTAAATACGGTTTTCTACAACAATCAACCGTGAGACTGCTAGATGGCCACACAGTTCTCGGACAATCCAAATGGGGAAATTTCCCACAACCCGCCAGTGAGGAAAGTTTAAAAACGGTTTACTAACACTGTGTGCCTTACCGGAATCGGTTTCTCTGGCTTGTAACAGGTCAGCCGACCTTAACGAATCCTGAAAATCCCACGCCGTCAAACACCACCAGTGCTCCACCGTTTGTCATTAATTCCTCGGCGGGGGGCACAGCAAACGCCAAACTTGAAGAGTTGAATTGTAGATACGCCCAGCGTAGTCAGCTGTGTGCACGCCGTGCCTCAAGGAAGTAGGAGGGTCAAAAAACGGAAACAGCCAAGTCCGTTGACGAATATTCCAAAAGAAATCCTGAGCCGCTGAGTCCCAGGCGGCAAAAACAGGTAACGACCTCTTCCCCAAGAAGATGCAGGATGCTCAATAACAGGCCATCAAACACTATAGAGTGCAAGCAGTCATTATTCTTTATTCAATGCAATAATGGGCAGCTGCCCTCCATGACGCGTTTCGCTCTGACAAGCAGAGCTTGATCACATGACGCGCCACCGTAGGTTGTGCCTTATAAATGTAATAAAAGCCTAACAACTTAAAAAATAGGCTGAAAGGTTGCATATTTACAAAGTGCAAATAATATGTAAAACAATTTGTATACAGAGAGCTAAATAATAACGTCAGTGACACACAAAGCAATGAAATTAATGTTGTGTAACCCAAACATTTGAAATAGTGCATTGTTTAAAAATATTGCATTCATCATATGCAAAAACAGAAGTTATGGCAAGTGCCCAAAGTTCATTTACGATTGATGAATTACAAATAATAAATTAAACTTCAATGTGGGTCAATAAATCACAGCAAACATGAAAAACAGGGATCGTGATGTTCAGATCTTAAAGTGTGTCCACAATTCCACTATCAGGGTTTAAATTCATTTTCTATATTATATATATATATATATATATATATATATATATATATATATATATATATATATATATATATATATATATATATATATATATATATATATATATATATATATATTCACTGAAAAAACCATAGGTTAGAGACCATATATAGTTAGCTGGACATTTTATTGACATAAAACCAATGAAATTCCATATATAGTTAGTTGCATTAACTATATATCGCGCACCCGCAATCCACTGCTGATGATGTCACATATTACATCATTCATGACATGGTCAGTGACATCACTGATGACATCACTGATGACATCTCAAATGACATCTCAAATGACATCATCTAGTGTCTGTGTGTTTTTGTAAAGTTTAAATATGTTTTACATATTGAAGAATGAGTGGATGTATGGAAGACTGAGTGTGTGTGTGGCTGGCTGGGAGGTGTGTGACTCTGTGCATATCAATGTGTACTTGTATCAGTGATTGTATAAGAGAGTAAGTATGTGTTAGT
The DNA here is from genome assembly GCF_964263255.1 of Lissotriton vulgaris. Classification (NCBI taxonomy): domain Eukaryota; kingdom Metazoa; phylum Chordata; class Amphibia; order Caudata; family Salamandridae; genus Lissotriton; species Lissotriton vulgaris. The sequence continues at coordinate 258,375 of NW_028252406.1, read as the reverse complement.
ATATGTGTGAAAAGTATGGTGTTCTGTGTTTAACTGTATAGATGAGGAAATCGAAGTGTGATTGATTCTTCACAGGACTGACTAGGTGTATGAGTGCATATGATAGTGTTGTAATAATGAGTGACTGTATGTATGAGTGATTGTATGGGTGAATGAGTGAATGTGTGTGTAGACGTAGGAATCAGTGAGTGCGTATGTAGTAACTGGTATTGGTGTGTCATGATGTCATCAGTGATGTCATTTGAAATGTCATCAGTGATGTCATTTGAGATGTCATCAGTGATGTCATCAGTGATGTCACTGAAGTATGGTGTTCTGTGTTTAACTGTATAGATGAGGAAATGGAAGTGTGATTGATTCTTTACAGGACTGACTAGGTGTGTGAGTAACTCCATGGATGAGTGGCAGTGTGTGAGTGTCTGCATAGGTGTATGAGTGCATATGATAGTGTTGTAATAATGAGTGACTGTATGTATGAGTGATTGTATGGGTGAATGAGTGAATGTGTGTGTAGACGTAGGAATCAGTGAGTGCGTATGTAGTAACTGGTATTGGTGTGTCATGATGTCATCAGTGATGTCATTTGAGATGTCATCAGTGATGTCATCAGTGATGTCATTTGAGATGCCATCAGTGATGTCATCAGTGATGTCACTGACCATGTCATGAATGATGTAATATGTGACATCATCAGCAGTGGATTGCGGGTGCGCGATATATAGTTAATGCAACTAACTATATATGGAATTTCATTGGTTTTATGTCAATAAAATGTCCAGCTAACTATATATGGTCTCTAACCTATGGTTTTTTCAGTGAATTTTCAAGGTTTTGTAAATGCAAATTCCTAACTATATATGGTCTATAACCTATGGTTTTTTCAGTGAATTTCATTGGTTTTTTAAAAGCTAATATCTATAGCTGTAAAATATATTCTTTATTACGTGACGTATCACGTAGCCACGTGAGACGCCTCATGGCGCGTCGCATAACCGTGACGTATCGGCTCTGCAGCGCAAACAAAACCCGTAACGTAAGCGTGCCGGAGCACGCTTACAGATATATATATATTTTTTAACCTTAATTAGACAAAATCCACACGTGCACATATCTTGAGGCCTTGCAAAGGCACATCAAACAAACAGTCCCTACAATTTTGCCAAGTTTGCTGGAAATCTATTCCCTTAATTTTTTTTTTACTGTTTCTCTTGGTTTTCCCCTTGTTACGCTTACCGGGACGCTACCCGGTACGCGAACCGGACGCTCCAAAAACACAAGATGGCGGACTCCCGTTACGCTGCCGGTTAGCTGCCCGGTTCGCGTACCGGGAAGCGCCTCTACCGCGAAAAATCGCGGGGGACTTTAATATCCCCCTCATCAATCCTAGGGGGTCAGGAGGGGTTTACCTTGCCCCCTTTCCTTCATCTCCCCCTTCTTTTTTCACCACATCTTGTCTCTCGAACCTACCGAGAGACAAGATGGCGGCCGCTCCGGACTGTTTACAATGTTGACAGCTACGCTGCCGGTTAGCTGCCCGGTTAGCTGCCCGGTGAGCTGCCCGGTGAGCTGCCCGGTGAGCTGCCCGGTGAGCTGCCCGGTTCGCGTACCGGGACGCGCCTCTACGGCGTAAAATCGCAAAAAAAAAAAATATTTTATTTTTTGCCCCGCGGGGCACTTTAATATCCCCCTCATCAATCCTAGGGGGTCAGGAGTGGTCTACCTTGCCCCCTTTCCTTCATTTCCCCCTTCGTTTTTCACCACATCTTGTCTCTCGATCGTACCGAGAGACAAGATGGCGGCCGCTCCGGACTGTTTAGAATGTTGACAGACACCAGAGAGCCAATCAGCTTCGCTTCGCGAAGTTCCGTTACGCGTCAGGTACGCGAACCGGGGCGCTAACCGGACCGCTGTCACAGATATATATATTTTTTTAAACGTTCATTTCTCAAAATCCTCTGGAGCACATATATTGAGACATAGCAAAGGCACGTCGGGCAAACCATATCTACAATTTTGCCAAGTTTCATGTAAATCTATTCAGCCGTTCGAGCTAAAAGTGAGTCCAACCGCCCTATGGAAAAATGAATGGGAAAAACGCGTTTTGGGACCCCCCTTTTTTCTGGGCCCCCCTTGACGAACCCCCCCCAAAATTTTCAGGGGCTGCTCAGAAACAAAATGTGCCATTTTCCTGAAAATTTCAGCCAATTCCGTTCACAAACGCCAAAGTTATTAGACATAGAATTTTCAGAAATCCCATAGAGAAAAAATCCTAACTATATATACCCACTGGCTATCGCCAGTAGGTAATATACATATATAAACATATATAATCTGCATATCTATATAAATATAAATGCATGCATACATATACATATATGCATACATATGCATGTTATTTACATGAAAGTTTTAAAAACACTAATAAAAGCAAAGCTAAAAAGCCACCTCATTACAAACAGAATGGCTTTAACTTAAACGAGGGCGAGATCTATTGCATTTTCAATGCTTGTTTACTTTGGTTCTACCAAGAAGGCATTCAGATGTGTCACACATTTGCCATAAATTCTGAATGTTAGCACTCTAGTTGCTCATTAGATCACTGTAGTAAAGCTAGTGCTCACCAGGGAAGTCTGCTGCTAATCATGGTTTGCAGCCATTTTCCCGCATTTTTTATCCCGCAGACTTTCAGTCCGCATACCATTATCCCGCAAGGTCATTGACCTCGCATACCATTATCCCGCATTGTTTCAAAACGCATGTGCATTTATCGCGCATGCCTTTACAAAGAATTACGTTTTAAAGGCATGTATGGTAAATGCATTTGCGTTGTGAAAACCGCGATGACGAGAGAGGTAAGTGGGTTTGTGTTAATTTTTTCGTGGGTTAGTGATTGTGTAGTGTAGTGTAGTGTTGTGTAGTGTAGTGTTGTGTTAGTGTAGTGTAGAGTTGTGGTGGTTGTTTAGTGTAGGGTCATGCTGGGGGTAGTGTTTTAGGGTTTAGGGTTGTGTTGTAGTGTTTGTGTAGTGTAGGGTCATGCTGGGGGTAGTGTTTTAGGGTTTAGGGTAGTGTTGTAGTGTTTGCGTAGTGTAGGGTCATGCTGGGGGTAGTGTTTTAGGGTTTAGGGTTGTGTTGTAGTGTTTGCGTAGTGTAGGGTCATGCTGGGGCTAGTGTTTTAGGGTTTAGGGTAGTGTTGTAGTGTTTGCGTAGTGTAGGGTCATGCTGGGCGTAGTGTTTTAGGGTTTAGGATTAAGCATGAGCGAATTTTTCGGATCTCGCGTTCGCGAATTTGCGGATTTGCGAACTCGCAATCCGCAAAATCCGCGAATTCTTGCGAATTTGCGGATTTTTTTTTTTTTTGTGTTCGCAAGGATTTCTGCCAGTTCGCGAGGGTTTCGTACCAGTTCGCAATTGCGAACTTACATTTCGTCGCGCAACGGTCGCGAATTATGTTGTTTCTACGTCTGGTTCATCATCACAGGTTCCCAGCACCCTCTGTTTCACCACTGCAACCCTCTGTTACATCAATGCCACCCTCTGGTTCATCATTACTGTAGATTATGGGGGGGAAAAGCAAGCACACCATCCCTGCTTCAACTCAGATGAATTAATTTGGGGTTAGTTTATTAATGTGTCACTGTTTTAAAATTCCAGTCTGGCACCTGCTTCCTTATCTGTAATTTTGCTTTCTGTTGCAGTGCATTTTTTTTCCCCAGGACCTTCTTTGTGGCCTACTTGTAGCTATTGTATGAGCCTGCTGTGAGGGTCAGAGCAGGGTCATACAATTGTTGCAACTAGCAACTGAATTCTGAGGGGCCCCAGTCAGGAAGCACTACCGGGAATTGTTACTAATGATGAGTTTGAACTCTTGCCCCTGCCGAGTGCTTTCACTTTTGAAAAACTCGTTTTTCTGCAATTTCGCGGGGTTCGCGGGGTGCGAACACGCGCAAGATCGGATTCGGAAGCCGCAAATTCGTGCGAATATGCAATTTGTTTTTTTTGCGGCGTGTTAGTTGGCAAGGTTTTGTGCGTTTTTGCGAGCCGCTCGTAGCGCAAGACGCGAAGTTACCCTCGCGGTCGTTCAAGGGCGCAGCCATCTTGTTTGCCTGACGTATTTCCGTTTCCGGGCGCGAAGTGTAATCTCGCAAAGTCCGCGGTTTGCCAGTACAGTCTCGCGCGTGTTCGCAAGGAAAATCTCGCGCGAACTTACCCGCGCGGTCGTGAACGGGCGCGGCCATCTTGTTTCTCATTCATTGCTATGGTTCTGGGCATGGTCTTTGTATCCTCTGTCAATCTCTGCCATCCTTTGCTTGTTTGAAGTTTTTTTTTATCTATTTTACTTATTATCTATCCCTCTATTTTTCTAGCCCTATATTTTTGTGTTTACTGCTACTTTTGGTTAATTTTAAACTACTTTTGTAAACTCTTTTCTTTTCTTCTCTTCCCTATTCTATTTTCTTTATTCCTTTCCGCCCAGACCATGGTGAAGGGAGCCGGGAAGCATCCCGAGAAGGGGAAGGGTCCCGCACCCCGTGTCCGGCTCCCGTGCGGGCGTTTGAGGGGGGAGCTAGTGATGCCACGGGAGATCTTTACCCCGGAGGAGGTGGCCCAACTCATTTTTTATGTTCAGCGCCGCCTCCCCAGGACCATCATGGGAGGCGGCAAGATCAGTGCCGGGTACGGGGCCCGGGAGCGCCGGAAGCGGTGGGAGAAGGTGTGCCAGGCCATTTACCACCACTCTCGGGTCTGGCGCACCTACAACCAGGCCACCCACCGCTGGACGGATGTCCTGACCCGTGAGCGAGATCTGCTCGACCTCCTTGGCCTTGAGATCCCCGGGCTTGGTGAGTAGTAGTAGCTATGTCTTTACTACTATGTTTTCTCCTGCTGTGTTATTATATTGCAAATTTTTGTTTTTTACCAAGAGCAATAATGCTGCTCATTACATTGTAGGTACATTTTATTTCAAAATCTTCTGTGCATTTCAGGTACACTGCTCTCCTTCTCAGTAGTGTTGCTACTATGCTTATTTTTTTTAGATTTTGTGTTCATTTCATTGGCCTGTGAAATTATGTATGAGTGTAGTTGAAAGAACTGCGCAATGCTACACACTAAGGTTCAGATTTTTAATTACCGGCGCATCCCTGCAAAGTTGCAGGGATGCGCCAGTAATTGTGCGTCACGCCACCATCACCCATGGTGCGCCGTATTACAATGCGGCGCGCCATGGGCCCAAAACGTCACCAAAGCGTTACGCATCTGTGCCGTAAAGGTGGCGCATTGCTGGAGTTGCGTCGCAACGATGGTGCAGCTCCATCAATTCTCTGGGGTGCCCTATCTCCCCAATGCTGCGTCAAGCCGTACGTCTGCTTCAAGCAGGCGCAGGGTTTGAGTCACGCATCATTGTCCTCAAAGTGACTGATTGAAATCTTGTAGATTTCCCTCAGCCACTTTTAGGATGCGTTCCTGCGCAGGAACGCCCTCCCTTGCGCCGGAACACCCCTATTGGCGCAGGGCTTTACAACGTGATGCATCTCCCAGATGCGTCACGTTGTTAATATACGCCGCACCATTGCGCCTCTTTTGTGCTGTCGCTGCGTCACAAAAGTCACGCAACAATGGAGCAAAAGAGCCGCAAGGGCCTTATAAATCAGCCCCTACAGACTCAAGTCCAGTCCTTCCTTTGTACACATGGCGATAAGAAGAAATAGTGGTGGTGGATTAATAGTTTGAGTATTTTAATGCCTGGTGAATGTAGTAGGAAACTTTAGTGTTGTCGCTGATCTTCAATCACGATGGACTTTGGCTGTCACTTTGCGTGCTGCGGACTGCTGCCTGCCAATCCTAGGCAAACCTTTTTAGTACTTTGTTTAGTGAGTTACATAGGGTAGTTTCCAATTCGACGGTCCGCAAATCAAGCAATACTAAAGTAATGACGTAGTCGACCACATGAGATTGGTCAATAATATATCCCGTGGAGTCGTTCCCTATTTGCTATTTCGCAAAAATATTTTGTTACTTTGTTAGTTCTTTTTTAAATGTTTGATTTGGTTGAGAAATAAATATCATCCATGTTTTCTGTTTTTCTTTCTTTCATGTTGTACATCAGCTTCCCCCAGGGGCAAGAGGAGGACACAGGAGGAGGAGGAGGAGGGTGCTGTTGTCGATGCAGGCCAGGACCGGGCAGTCGAGGGCTCCTTTGCTGGCCCCAGTAAGTTTTAATTGTAATATAGAGTACTTATTTTTTCCTAGCGTTCCTCATTCGATTTTTTCTAAATCGTCTTTGATCTTCTTGTAGACAGGATCTAAATTCTTATCCCTATGACTCCGTGTGGTATTACTAGATTATTCTTATTAGTCTGTCTGTGTAGCTAACTAAGATTGCACATTTGGCATTTCCATTGGACTCCCATTCTAGTCAGCAATAGCTCTATGCACTGAGTGTAGTCCTCTGGGATTGTCCATAATGTCTTTTCAAGTATTCTAAATGTTTATGCTTTGACCATTGCCAACAATAAAAAGGTGAATGACCACCACCAAGAAATAATAAGATACTACTTTACTTTTGGTTTGGATAGGACAATCCATTCTACTACTGTTGCAGGGACAAATCTGCACAAACAGAACTATGGACACTAAATAATGCATCGCTTAGCTTATCAATTATAATAGGTGCTGTAACTGTTAGACTTTCCACATACCTCAGTGATAACAGACTTTGTAGTTGAACCCCCAATCTCCTTACTGACTAGATAGTGTGGCAGAGTCATTTAGCTCCCAAAGTCACCGATGGCAGAGGCACGGACTCATGCTTGCAAAAATTCGAAAACCTTTAGCTCATCCACTCTAGTCTGGAGGACCAAAAACCACAGAGTCTATTTAAGTTTAAAAGCATTATTAAAAGTAAACACATTTATTAAATTCAAGTTTGTCATAAAAGTGAACGTGTAACTGAAAATGGAAAAGTGCTTAGTGCTGACGATTAATTGGACACATTTCTTGTGGTCGAGCCGAGCTCTCACCTGGTTTGAACTTGATCCTGCTCGTGTTCTTAGAAGTCAAGGTTCTGTCTGTTAGGAGAAAAAGTGGTGCGTGTTAAAAAGTAAAAAGCAAACATTCATCAGTTGTGCCAAAAAGTGCAGCAAGACAACAGCCTTCCCTGGAAAAAGGGACATTTTTACTCTAGAGTACACAGTCAAAAATTATTAAATTGTACACTTTTTTCACATTTCTTTCTTCCTCCTAGACCAAATATTATATAGTAGTGAGTGGTGTATTCTAACATTATTAAATGTACTTTGTAGGTGGAACATCTGGAGACGGGGCCAGCGCGGAGGTGGTGGCATTGGACGAGGAGGACAACTCTGGGGAGGAGGCGGTGCAAGTGCCGGAAAAGGACATGCCTGTGAGGGTTCACACGGTGGTGGCGGGCAGAGGTAAGCTATACATTCCTTAGTCATTGAGATTGAAGACTGCAGAGTGTGCTTTCTGCACGGGTGTATTATAAAAAAAGCAGGTAGTAGCCTCCTCTAAATGTACTTCGACTTAGCTGTGAAGTTTTTGGCGAGAAGAATCCCAATCAGATCTGAGGTGAACTTGATGGATGGGATGAACGAAAAGCGAAAGAAGGGTGTAAGTAAGTGTGGAAGCACGAGAAATGTAATGATGACTGGCAAAGAAGAATGATATGTGTTTGCTTGGTCCCCGAGGTGGCTGGGAAGGTAAGAAAATGGTATGGTGCATGGCTGGGTGAATGATGAAGCAAGGATGGGTGGAAGGAGAACAGCCTGGGTGGGTGAGACAGAAACTGTATGTGTGCAATATACTTTGAATGGATGGATGGATGCCTGGATCATTCATGGTACTATCTGACTCTTAGATAGCATATGTGAATCTAGAGAGAGTAGACGGTCACTGGATGAACTAAGTGTTACTTTGAAGAGCATGTAACACCGCACCCGCACGTCCGTTCCAGTGTAGGAAAGGCAAGGAAAAGAAGTTGTAACGTTGTCCAAAGACTACCATGAATAGTAGCAGTAGTTTGTATTGCAACTGCAAGCACAGCATATATCCAGTTATTACGGTGGGCACTCCCTACCTCCCTTAATAACTTTAGTTTAGTAGTAGTACGTCATTCATGTGTGGGGGTATCACTGTTCACTCAATAATAAGCAAAGCACCTAAAGTCATCCCATATGTCATCAAATACATCCCATGTGAAGTGATAGATAATAAGATAATTTAGCTTCTTCATTTTCCTTTTCTAATACTCATTTGCACTGTAGGGTGAAAGCTAAATTAATTAAGCAGTAGCCCTTTTAACAGAGTATTCTCAGTGCCACCCGTAATAGAAAAGTAAGAGCTTCACCACCTGCATGTACTGGACCGGTACAGTAACGCAAGTCTGTCTCACTCACCATGGTGTGCGTCTGTTTTTCTCGGGTGCAAGTTCACTGCGCTGGCATTATGCCGGCTTGCATAAGATAACGTACCAATTTTCCTAAACAAGAGAGAAGAAGAAGAATAAGAGTGGTGTACTGTCATAGTCGACTGTAATAGAAGTCCATAGTGCTCGTAGAATTTGTTCCTTAAACTCCCACTAATGTTAGAGCAAGGATGAAGAAGTCGGAGGTTACATAGATACTGTCCTCAATAGTTATGCACTGTGCTTTCAATTTGCTACTTGTACTGTGACAACTTTCTGCTCAATCATTTTGTGTTAATCTTAAGGAGCATTGGTTACAGACTATGTCTTTCTTTTTTCATGTAGTTGCTCCTTCCAAATCCAAGACACCATCAAGGAGGAAGGAGCAGGCTCGAATGGCCCGGCAACGGAGGCTGGATGCCACTGTTGCTGAATATCGGCGGCTGGTGTCCCTGGAGGAGGAGGAGACGCAGTCTGGAACAACAACAACGTCCACTGGGACAGCTGCCTCCTCCTCCGTGCGGGCTGCCAGCCAGCGCAGTGCTCCAGCGGTACGGAGCCGGGCTACCAAAGCCAAACGCCACCGCCCAGCAGCAAAGAAAGCAGCTGCCCCTCACAGGATTTGCAAGGCACACCGGCGCCGCTTATCCCTCAGACTGTCCTACCTGGAGCAGGAGGTCCATAATTATAAGAACGTGGTGGAGGGCCTCCGCTTCGAACTTGCCACCCTCCGCAAGGAGCATGATGCCCTGGCTGCTAATTCCAACAGCACCCTGCCATAGTGTCCCTTGCCCCTTTTTTAGAGACTTTTGGGGGGTGGGAATTGGGAGTTGGGATTTTTGGGGACTTTTGAAGGACAATCGTTGGGGTTAGGGAGGGTCTTGCGGGAGATTCTTTTGTTAGGGCTATAAAAATATACTTTTTGAAACTTTATCTGACCATACCTGTTTTTTACTGCTTTTGAGTCTGGTGGGTGGGGGTTTAACATAACAGTAAGTTTGTTTTCCTGAATAGTCCTAGGACTTTAGTAGTACTACCGTCAATCAAATCTCTCGTCTCTCCTAATACTCCATTATACTACCTCCAACCAAACGCCTATCTTACCTGTAATTTCTGTTTGCAAGTAGGGCTAGGCCCAGGGCTGGCTCCACGGGAAACAGCAAATAAGGTTGGCAATCCTGGGCGGATAAAATTTCCTCATAGCGGTGGTACTAGTGGTGTGACACAGTGGCAGTTGCTTGCCTATGAAAAAAAGAAAATGAAATCTGGTTTGTCCTCCTGAGCAATACAAAGGTACAATACAGAATATAGCAGGTGACAGAAGTACACTAGAACAGTGCCACGTTGTAGCCTAACAAATGTTAAAGTATAACTAATTCGGTTGAAGTTCTTTGACATTAGCCATGGGTCTTTGTCAAGCAGAGTAAGAATATATCCTCGGATTTCTTCACCAGCCTGTTGCTATCACCTTATCCTCCCCAGCAAGTGTGTGGATTTATTGCTGTAATTTAGTCACACATCAATCAAAACCACACAGCCCGGGGGAAGAGGGTTAGGGTTTGAAAAATGGATGGGTACGGGGGTTTTTGGGAAAGGTTTTGGGAGACAAGAAAAAGTAGCACAGCATGGACGAACAATTGTGAACATAAACAAATCTTTGGGTACAAACCTATCCATCAATCTTTGAAAGTGCATACACTACTGTAACTGCATGCATGTCAGTTAAAAGTAATTAGTACTTTCGACAACTGTGGAAGAAAGAATGCGACAGTACAGGGCGTGGGTGGAAATATTGATAACTATATTCAACATAAGGTCTCTGTAGCCAGATACCTGAGAGCCTTGCTGGTCACTATAAATCCATTCACAACAACACTCAATGGGGTTGGTCTGGAAGGTGTCAGGTTTACTCCCCGTGATCCAGTCGATGCAAATATGGTTCCACCTCCAAATGTCACCAACACCCAGAAGTGTAAACACAGGGTGTTCGAGGCATTAGGCGGGGGAGAAAAATAACAAACTAAAATAAAAAATGTGGGATGGGTAAAGGTAGGGTCAGCAGGGAAAGGATACCTGTAACAGAAGACAAGACAGGCATCAGTGAAGTGCTGTCCTAACATACAAGGGTACTCTCATATAGTCTCACTAAATAGTCTGCAAGTCTCCCGCCTACTCATGGGAAATGTAGTTTCATAGTACGGTAGGCGCTTAGGGGCTGCGTAACCTGACAGAAGGTATAGTAGATAGAAAAGGAGAAATTGCTTTTTTTCTAGGTGTCCCCTCACTCACCAGGGTTGCCCCTTGGTGACATGCTTCATCATTGGGGCCATCCCAGTCCTCTACGGCCTGGGGCGTGCTGCGACTTGCGAATTACGTAGGAGCACTCAAATGACTATGTGTGGTGCAGATGTGATAGTGGAGTGGACTAAGTGATGTGTTAAGGGATCAATGTAGAAGCAGAGAGAGAGCCAAGAAATGCAGTCACAGTCAGAGAAAAAGGCAAGGGATACTGTATCTATGTGGTTGTAGTGGTCCTGTTGGAAGTGGTAAGTAAGTTGCCCGCAGAAAAAAAATCCTCCTATTAGCGGCACTCCTCCATTGCAGCCGACGCTTCGTCCATCGATGTTGGTCACCAGAAGACACCCTGTCCACTGCCTGCCTGATGCTGAATTGTGGCTCGCTACTGTGAAGCCTGACTCCATCCTTTTTTCCCCATTGCAGAGACTGAAACCCGGCCTGTAATTATTCAACGAAAAACAGGAAGTGATATAATATTACAACACCACTGATAAATAAATATAAGGTATGTAGGCTGTAAACTGTGTTTTAGAACAAAATTAGATCTTCCTAGCAGTGCTCCCACCCAGACCCTTACTAAAGCCAGTCGCAAAAATGTAGAAGACCCCCAATCAAATCTCAAAAAACGAGGCCTAGCAGAAAACTGGTGACAAAACTTACTTTGAAAGTAAAAGTAGGCCGAAGTACCCTAATTACCCATTACCCACCGTGGATTGCATTCAAACCACTTGCAAGCAACCAAGCAAAAGTAGCCATAGCCAGCATCGCTCCAAGACTCGAAATCCCCCCCACTCAAACACATGCAATAGAAATACTGCTAACCCTAACGAACCCTAAGTTAAGAATAGTGGCAAAGGCTTTCTTTAACTATGCCAAATCCCCCCTTTCCCACCATGGATTTTCTTCAAATGACTTGCAACCAAAATTACACATTCTCACGAGTGCTCTAAGACCCCAGAACTCAGTTTGAAAAATCTAGAACACCCCGAAACACATGCAATCCTGCTGCTAGGGCTAACCCTAACGAACCCTAAGTTACAAAAAGTGCCAAAACTAAAGGCTTTTCCGCGCGGATTTTGTCCCAACCACTTCTACCCGGTATTAGACCTTCCCAGGAATGCCCCAAGACCCGGCAACCCACCCGCCAAGAAGCGTAACACCCCCAAACAGGCCAAAAGCAAAATCTCATACTTGCAATATTTCTGGGCCTTCGGTCCAAACGCGCTGCGTAGCTAGGCCATAAGTCGGGGTTGGCACGACGGATTTCCTGAAAAGCAAATGCAATCAAGATTAGAGTGTCCCAGCAGTGCTCCCAGACCACGAAACTCACCCGCAAACAGACGGAACCCCCCCTAAGAGCACCTCAAAGGCAAGCAAGTCATCAAAAACACAAAAAAAATTCCGCCTGGGATTTGGTCCAAAACACTTTTATCCGGTATTAGAGCTTCCCAGCAATGGCCCCAGAGCCGTCAACCCAGGAGAAAACGAGTAGAAGACCCCCAAACAGCCAAAGAGCAAAAGTACAAAAATGGGGACTTAGTCACTTTTTCACAAATTTCCCAAATCACTCCGCGCGCGCTCTGCAGCTAGGCCCTAAGTCCCCTCAGCCACCATGGATTTGCTTCAAACCTCTTGCAAAGTAAAGTATATATAGCCAGCAGTGCTCCCACACCACGAAACTCACCCACAAACACCAGGAAGCCCCCCAAACAGGCCCCCGAAAACGCTACATAGAGCAAAATGTCAGAAATAGCCCCAAAAAAAATCGGCCTGGATTTTGTCCCAACCACTTCTACCCGGTATTAGACCTTCCCAGGAATGCCCCAAGACCCGGCAACCCACCCGCCAAGAAGCATAACACCCCCAAACAGGCCAAAAGCAAAATCTCATACTAGCAATATTTCTGGGCCTTCGGTCCAAACGCGCTGCGTAGCTAGGCCATAAGTCGGGGTTGGCACGACGGATTTCCTGAAAAGCAAATGCAATCAAGATTAGAGTGTCCCAGCAGTGCTCCCAGACCACGAAACTCACCCACAAACACCAGGAAGCCCCCCAAACAGGCCCCCGAAAACGCTACATAGAGCAAAATGTCAGAAATAGCCCAAAAAAAATCGGCCTGGATTTTGTACCAACCACTTCTACCCGGTATTAGACCTTCTCAGGAATGCCCCAAGACCCGGCAACCCACCCGCCAAGAAGCATAACACCCCCAAACAGGCCAAAAGCAAAATCTCATACTTGCAATATTTCTGGGCCTTCGGTCCAAACGCGCTGCGTAGCTAGGCCATAAGTCGGGGTTGGCACGACGGATTTCCTGAAAAGCAAATGCAATCAAGATTAGAGTGTCCCAGCAGTGCTCCCAGACCACGAAACTCACCCACAAACACCAGGAAGCCCCCCAAACAGGCCCCCGAAAACGCTACATAGAGCAAAATGTCAGAAATAGCCCAAAAAAAAATCGGCCTGGATTTTGTCCCAACCACTTCTACCCGGTATTAGACCTTCCCAGGAATGCCCCAAGACCCGGCAACCCACCCGCCAAGAAGCATAACACCCCCAAACAGGCCAAAAGCAAAATCTCATACTTGCAATATTTCTGGGCCATCGGTCCAAACGCGCTGCGTAGCTAGGCCATAAGTCGGGGTTGGCACGACGGATTTCCTGAAAAGCAAATGCAATCAAGATTAGAGTGTCCCAGCAGTGCTCCCAGACCACGAAACTCACCCGCAAACAGACGGAACCCCCCCTAAGAGCACCTCAAAGGCAAGCAAGTCATCAAAAACACAAAAAAATTCCGCCTGGGATTTGGTCCAAAACACTTTTATCCGGTATTAGAGCTTCCCAGCAATGGCCCCAGAGCCGTCAACCCAGGAGAAAACGAGTAGAAGACCCCCAAACAGCCAAAGAGCAAAAGTACAAAAATGGGGACTTAGTCACTTTTTCACAAATTTCCCAAATCACTCCGCGCGCGCTCTGCAGCTAGGCCCTAAGTCCCCTCAGCCACCATGGATTTGCTTCAAACCTCTTGCAAAGTAAAGTATATATAGCCAGCAGTGCTCCCACACCACGAAACTCACCCACAAACACCAGGAAGCCCCCCAAACAGGCCCCCGAAAACGCTACATAGAGCAAAATGTCAGAAATAGCCCAAAAAAAAATCGGCCTGGATTTTGTCCCAACCACTTCTACCCGGTATTAGACCTTCCCAGGAATGCCCCAAGACCCGGCAACCCACCCGCCAAGAAGCATAACACCCCCAAACAGGCCAAAAGCAAAATCTCATACTTGCAATATTTCTGGGCCTTCGGTCCAAACGCGCTGCGTAGCTAGGCCATAAATCGGGGTTGGCACGACGGATTTCCTGAAAAGCAAATGCAATCAAGATTAGAGTGTCCCAGCAGTGCTCCCAGACCACGAAACTCACCCACAAACACCAGGAAGCCCCCCAAACAGGCCCCCGAAAACGCTACATAGAGCAAAATGTCAGAAATAGCCCAAAAAAAAATCGGCCTGGATTTTGTACCAACCACTTCTACCCGGTATTAGACCTTCTCAGGAATGCCCCAAGACCCGGCAACCCACCCGCCAAGAAGCATAACACCCCCAAACAGGCCAAAAGCAAAATCTCATACTTGCAATATTTCTGGGCCTTCGGTCCAAACGCGCTGCGTAGCTAGGCCATAAGTCGGGGTTGGCACGACGGATTTCCTGAAAAGCAAATGCAATCAAGATTAGAGTGTCCCAGCAGTGCTCCCAGACCACGAAACTCACCCACAAACACCAGGAAGCCCCCCAAACAGGCCCCCGAAAACGCTACATCGAGCAAAATGTCAGAAATAGCCCAAAAAAAAATCGGCCTGGATTTTGTCCCAACCACTTCTACCCGGTATTAGACCTTCCCAGGAATGCCCCAAGACCCGGCAACCCACCCGCCAAGAAGCATAACACCCCCAAACAGGCCAAAAGCAAAATCTCATACTTGCAATATTTCTGGGCCTTCGGTCCAAACGCGCTGCGTAGCTAGGCCATAAGTCGGGGTTGGCACGACGGATTTCCTGAAAAGCAAATGCAATCAAGATTAGAGTGTCCCAGCAATGCTCTCAGACCACGAAACTCACCCACAAACAGACGGAACCCCCCCTAAGAGCACCTCAAAGGCAAGCAAGTCATCAAAAACACAAAAAAAATTCCGCCTCGGATTTGGCACAAACCACTTTTAGTGCTTCCCAGCAATGGCCCCAGACCCGTCAACTCACCTGCAAAGAGGTAGAACAACACCCCCACAAGTGCTGAGTCTTTCTTCATTGGGCGTAAACCAGCCCTCTGCTTTGATGGAAATAGGAGTCTGGAGGAGGAGGATAGAGGAGCATGTTCTACTGAACTTGTGAACCTGAGGAATGCAGACTGCGGCACCTTCAAATAAATTAGCAAACAAGTGAAGACAGTTCTGCTGATGGGCTTGTTTTTGTGATTATCTGATTAAAGTTTGAATTATATTAACTGTGCACAACAAAGAAAGACAGACACACAGGAATAAAAGTGAATAAGGATGAAAAAGAAAGTTATTGATTCGTTGTCTCATTTTCAGGGCTCGAAGTCGGTATCACGGTCCAGGAATAAGAATAAGGCTTCGTCATCATACTCTGCGAATTCAGCCAGGGTGAGGTCAGTGCCACCTGACAGAGTAGAAATTCCCTCATCTATGGTGCTGGCCACCTCCTCTTCATCCGGCACGCTCTCTCGTACTCTTATATCTGGTGGTATGAGGTGCTGATTCATCTTGATCATTGTTAACCTCTCCACATTTTTGGGCGAGAGGCGGCTCCGTTTGGGAGTTACAATCCCACCAGCCGCACTGAAAACCCGTTCAGAAGACACACTTGCGAGTGGGCAAGACAAGTAGTTTAAAGCCAGGTTGGTGAGCTGTGGCCACAATTCTTTTTTCCCATGCCAATACGCCAATGGGTCAGAATTAACATAGACCTCTGTGGAGTCATTCAGAGAGTCCTTCACCATCGACTCAAGGTCCTCCTCCAAGGTTCCTCCACTTTGCGTAGCTCTTGCTGTGCCTCTGACCTTTTGAGAACCAAACCCACGCAGAGCTAGCCAATCCTCTTCAGCCTCCAATGTTTCTGTTGTCTTTCGTGCAGATGATCCGGTTGCCGGTGTCTTTAACGGCTGAGAGGTCACTTGTGCCACAGCCACAGGTGCAGAAGTGGATTGTTTTGACTGGGGATGGCCTGCTGATGTACTGCCATTTCCTTCAATTTCCAGCCGTTCTGTTTCAAACTTCTTGGCTGACAAGGCTAGCCAACGTTTGTACTTTGTAACATCTTCATCAGCAAAAGGAAAGAATGCTCTGCCTGCCAGCGCCTTTTTGTAGCGTGGATCCAGAATAGTAGCACAAATGTAATGCTGTTCTGAGTGGATCTTTTTAAGACGTTCATCACCTTGTAGGAGCTCTAATAATTGCTCAGCCAGAAGCAAAGAAGAGTCTTTCTTTTTGTCATCTTTTCGAAACACAGAACACACCTCCTTCAGTTGGTCCTCCAGCATGTACAACAATGGGATAGCTTTTCCCAAATTAGAGTCCTCCTTGCTGACTGCACGCGTGAAGACCTCAAAAGGACGAAGCATGCGTGTTAGGCTTTCAACTATGTTCCATTGCGGCCCACCCATCCTCAGCTCCTCTATACCCTCTTTCAAGAAATATTGATCGAGTTGCGTATACTGCTCATACAGACGCTCAAGCATGTAGAAGGTTGAGTTCCAACGTGTTACCACCTCCTGGATGAGTGCTTTCACTGGCATTTGACATTGATATAGCATGCTCCTCAGCTGCTTGCGGGCCTTAAAAGAATGCCTGAAATGCTTGCAAATTTTTCGGCAGTTCTCCAATACACTGTACGCTGCACTGCGTTTATTACCCAAAAATTTTTGGACAACCAGGTTTATACAGTGCGCCAAACACGGCACTCTGAAATAGTAACCGTCCCTCATGGCCTTAACTATATTGGAGCCATTGTCCGTGGAAACATAACCAACCTTGCGTTTTAGTGGGGACAGACAGTTAAGGACCTTTGTGTTAAAGACATCCAAAATGTTTTCTGCTGTGTGACGTTTCTCCAAACCAAACATGGCTAGTGTTGCATGTTTCCGAGCACCTTTAAAAACAATGTTAGTGTCAACACCTGAGTTTAGCTTTGCTTTAGCCCCTGAAAAAGAGACCCAGTGTGCAGTGATGCACATGTAATCAGCGCCTGCGCCACTGGTCCACATGTCTGTTGTCAGATGTATAGTGTGAACAGCACTCTTCTGCAAAGCTGCCCCAATCACCTTCAGAACATCTTCATGTAGTGCTGGAACCGCAACTCGGGCAAAATAGAACCGGCTAGGAACCTTCCATTTAGGGCAGAGCACTGCCACTAATTCTAGAAAACCAACCCCTTCTACAAAAGAAAAAGGGAGAAGGTCCAGAGCTAGCATTTTAGCCAGCTTAGTGTTATACAGACGGGTCATTGGGTGGTTGCGTTCATATTGCGCTTCTGTAAACAACATCTTTTTAATGTTGCCCTGGACCAATGATTTACGGGATGATGATGATCTCTTCGACCCAGTTACGCTCGCTGATGAACTTTTCCGCATTGATGTCTCACTCTCTCCCACACTCTTAGTGTGGCTCCCATGGGGTGTGCTGCTGACATGGGAACTGGGTGTAAGTGAAGTGTTTGAATCGTCTTCTTCTACCTCCTCGTCATCAGCAGATGACAAATCAACGTTTTCATTACGTGCAATTCCGGCTTTCTTGACCGCCTCTAGGTGCGGAAACCATTCGACAGCGTGCCTTCTCTCAAGATGACCTCTCTGGCCTCCGGTACCATAGTTAGAACCAAGCTTACCACGACTAAATCGAAGCTTACAAAGGCTACAAATGGCTACGTTTTCCTTTTTTGGGCAAACACTAAAGAAGTCCCAAACTGGAGACTTGAAATGTCTTCGGGGGCCGGAGGAGGCGGCGATACTGGTGGTGGTGGTCCTGCTGCTAATGACAGATGAAGTGGAGGATGTGGATTGCCGAACTTCAGTACGTTTTGCACTTTCACCACCACGAATTGAGGTCGAGGACGAGGTGGGTACCTTCTTGCGAAGAAATATGGAAGCGGTAGGTTTTGGTGTACTACTTAACTCCAAATCTAATGATTCCATTTCCATTGCCTCCTCGCCGACATCATCATCACGCTCAGCAGCTTCTCGGGATAGGGTCAAAATGTCTCTTTGCTGCATGCCCGGTGGGGCTGCAGTGACCTTTGTGATGACTGGCTCGTCGTCATCGTGAGAGGCTTCATCACCAGCAGTATCTGTCACTTCTTGTTGAGCCTCATCACACTCCATAGGTTTGAGTTTTTGGACGACCTTCCTTTTACGCTTAGGTGCCGGTGTCAGATCATGGTGTGCCTCTGCCTCACTGTCAGACCGCAGTTGTTGTGGTTCCCAAGACAGATCACTTGCACCAGAACGAGGTGGGCTTGAAGAAGATGTAGACACCCCCCTTGATCTTTTCCTTGCTAGGGATGTGGAAGACAATGAATGATCATCAGGAGGAGTGGCTTCCAATGATACCTCAGCTTCAATGTCGATTTCCAAATGTGCCCCTACTTCGGGAGGAACAACTATTGTGGGCACTTGTGAACCTCCATGCACCTTTGCTTGCGCATCTCCTTTTGCTGCCTCTCCTTCCACATGTACTTGGGCGTGTACTTGCACATGGTGTTGTTGCGGCTGTGGTTGTTCAACACTTGTCAGATGAGTTACAACAACCTGTGTTGATTCAGGGACATTGCTGCTACTTTCTTGCGATGAGCCAACATCACTGGTCGATGGTGATTGGAGAAGTACACTGACTGCCTCTGAAGCACTCAAGGGCTTTGACTTAAGTTGGCGTGGTGGTGGAGGCACTGAACCCAATGGAGCAGGGGTGCTGCTCTCAGGTTGGTCCCCAGCAGATCCTGCTGCTGCAGGCGTACTTTTTTTTTTGCTCCCAAAAAAAGTGGCGGGTGGCACACCAGCCTCCTTGGTAACTTGCTTCTTCTGCTCCTTACTAGCAACTTTCTTGCTAGAGGAGCTACGGAGAACTTTCTTTGGGGGCGGGGCCATCTTCTTCAGAGCAGGTCAGACAGCAGGCCGCAGTTGCACGAATTGTAGAGTTGTCTGAGGCCAGACGTGACGTCGCGTGACGTTATGCTGCACACACACACGCACCGCTGCAGGACTTCTTCCTGGCACTGGTGGTTCTCTTGAGTCTTGTGCACCTAAAAAAAATGGAAGACAGAGGAACATCAGTTCAGTTATAGAGCACAAAAAAATCGAAAAACACTGCAAAATCAGCACAATCCCAATCCATCCATGCCCTCCATAATGTTTAAATTCAAGACAACCCACAGAAAGACTAGGCCCATGCAAGACTCACTACCCCTGGGCATAAATAAAGGTTGAAAAGTAGGCAAAATGGTTGGAGGCCTAACAACAAAGCCTGCATTCAAAATGGCCACTTGCCTGCCAGCACATGGCCAGTGCCTGTAGCTGCACTCAAAATGGCCACCAGCCACATGGCATGTCCCTCCCCATGAACACCCCCAAAAATCGAAAAACACTGCAAAATCAGCACAATCCCATTCAATCCATGGCCTCCATGATGTTTAAATTCAAGACAACCCACAGAAAGACTAGGCCCATGCTAGACTCAAATACCCCTGGTGAAAAGGCCACAAGTACAGGCCCAAAAATCGAAAAACACTGCAAAATCAGCACAATCCTATTCCATCCATGGCCTCCATGATGTTTAAATTCAAGACAGCCCACAGAAAGACTAGGCCCATGCTAGACTCAAATACCCCTGGTGAAAAGGCCACAAGTACAGGCCCAAAAATCGAAAAACACTGCAAAATCAGCACAATCCCATTCAATCCATGGCCTCCATGATGTTTAAATTCAAGACAACCCACAGAAAGACTAGGCCCATGCAAGACTCACTACCCCTGGGCATAAATAAAGGTTGAAAAGTAGGCAAAATGGTTGGAGGCCTAACAACAAAGCCTGCATTCAAAATGGCCACTTGCCTGCCAGCACATGGCCAGTGCCTGTAGCTGCACTCAAAATGGCCACCAGCCACATGGCATGTCCCTCCCCATGAACACCCCCAAAAATCGAAAAACACTGCAAAATCAGCACAATCCCATTCAATCCATGGCCTCCATGATGTTTAAATTCAAGACAACCCACAGAAAGACTAGGCCCATGCTAGACTCAAATACCCCTGGTGAAAAGGCCACAAGTACAGGCCCAAAAATCGAAAAACACTGCAAAATCAGCACAATCCTATTCCATCCATGGCCTCCATGATGTTTAAATTCAAGACAGCCCACAGAAAGACTAGGCCCATGCTAGACTCAAATACCCCTGGTGAAAAGGCCACAAGTACAGGCCCAAAAATCGAAAAACACTGCAAAATCAGCACAATCCCATTCAATCCATGGCCTCCATGATGTTTAAATTCAAGACAACCCACAGAAAGACTAGGCCCATGCAAGACTCACTACCCCTGGGCATAAATAAAGGTTGAAAAGTAGGCAAAATGGTTGGAGGCCTAACAACAAAGCCTGCATTCAAAATGGCCACTTGCCTGCCAGCACATGGCCAGTGCCTGTAGCTGCACTCAAAATGGCCACCAGCCACATGGCATGTCCCTCCCCATGAACACCCCCAAAAATCGAAAAACACTGCAAAATCAGCACAATCCCATTCAATCCATGGCCTCCATGATGTTTAAATTCAAGACAACCCACAGAAAGACTAGGCCCATGCTAGACTCAAATACCCCTGGTGAAAAGGCCACAAGTACAGGCCCAAAAATCGAAAAACACTGCAAAATCAGCACAATCCTATTCCATCCATGGCCTCCATGATGTTTAAATTCAAGACAGCCCACAGAAAGACTAGGCCCATGCTAGACTCAAATACCCCTGGTGAAAAGGCCACAAGTACAGGCCCAAAAATCGAAAAACACTGCAAAATCAGCACAATCCCATTCAATCCATGGCCTCCATGATGTTTAAATTCAAGACAACCCACAGAAAGACTAGGCCCATGCAAGACTCACTACCCCTGGGCATAAATAAAGGTTGAAAAGTAGGCAAAATGGTTGGAGGCCTAACAACAAAGCCTGCATTCAAAATGGCCACTTGCCTGCCAGCACATGGCCAGTGCCTGTAGCTGCACTCAAAATGGCCACCAGCCACATGGCATGTCCCTCCCCATGAACACCCCCAAAAATCGAAAAACACTGCAAAATCAGCACAATCCCATTCAATCCATGGCCTCCATGATGTTTAAATTCAAGACAACCCACAGAAAGACTAGGCCCATGCTAGACTCAAATACCCCTGGTGAAAAGGCCACAAGTACAGGCCCAAAAATCAAAAAACACTGCAAAATCAGCACAATCCTATTCCATCCATGGCCTCCATGATGTTTAAATTCAAGACAGCCCACAGAAAGACTAGGCCCATGCTAGACTCAAATACCCCTGGTGAAAAGGCCACAAGTACAGGCCCAAAAATCGAAAAACACTGCAAAATCAGCACAATCCCATTCAATCCATGGCCTCCATGATGTTTAAATTCAAGACAACCCACAGAAAGACTAGGCCCATGCAAGACTCACTACCCCTGGGCATAAATAAAGGTTGAAAAGTAGGCAAAATGGTTGGAGGCCTAACAACAAAGCCTGCATTCAAAATGGCCACTTGCCTGCCAGCACATGGCCAGTGCCTGTAGCTGCACTCAAAATGGCCACCAGCCACATGGCATGTCCCTCCCCATGAACACCCCCAAAAATCGAAAAACACTGCAAAATCAGCACAATCCCATTCAATCCATGGCCTCCATGATGTTTAAATTCAAGACAACCCACAGAAAGACTAGGCCCATGCTAGACTCAAATACCCCTGGTGAAAAGGCCACAAGTACAGGCCCAAAAATCGAAAAACACTGCAAAATCAGCACAATCCTATTCCATCCATGGCCTCCATGATGTTTAAATTCAAGACAGCCCACAGAAAGACTAGGCCCATGCTAGACTCAAATACCCCTGGTGAAAAGGCCACAAGTACAGGCCCAAAAATCGAAAAACACTGCAAAATCAGCACAATCCCATTCAATCCATGGCCTCCATGATGTTTAAATTCAAGACAACCCACAGAAAGACTAGGCCCATGCAAGACTCACTACCCCTGGGCATAAATAAAGGTTGAAAAGTAGGCAAAATGGTTGGAGGCCTAACAACAAAGCCTGCATTCAAAATGGCCACTTGCCTGCCAGCACATGGCCAGTGCCTGTAGCTGCACTCAAAATGGCCACCAGCCACATGGCATGTCCCTCCCCATGAACACCCCCAAAAATCGAAAAACACTGCAAAATCAGCACAATCCCATTCAATCCATGGCCTCCATGATGTTTAAATTCAAGACAACCCACAGAAAGACTAGGCCCATGCTAGACTCAAATACCCCTGGTGAAAAGGCCACAAGTACAGGCCCAAAAATCGAAAAACACTGCAAAATCAGCACAATCCTATTCCATCCATGGCCTCCATGATGTTTAAATTCAAGACAGCCCACAGAAAGACTAGGCCCATGCTAGACTCAAATACCCCTGGTGAAAAGGCCACAAGTACAGGCCCAAAAATCGAAAAACACTGCAAAATCAGCACAATCCCATTCAATCCATGGCCTCCATGATGTTTAAATTCAAGACAACCCACAGAAATACTAGGCCCATGCAAGACTCACTACCCCTGGGCATAAATAAAGGTTGAAAAGTAGGCAAAATGGTTGGAGGCCTAACAACAAAGCCTGCATTCAAAATGGCCACTTGCCTGCCAGCACATGGCCAGTGCCTGTAGCTGCACTCAAAATGGCCACCAGCCACATGGCATGTCCCTCCCCATGAACACCCCCAAAAATCGAAAAACACTGCAAAATCAGCACAATCCCATTCCATCCATGGCCTCCATGATGTTTAAATTCAAGACAGCCCACAGAAAGACTAGGCCCATGCTAGACTCAAATACCCCTGGTGAAAAGGCCACAAGTACAGGCCCAAAAATCGAAAAACACTGCAAAATCAGCACAATCCCATTCCATCCATGGCCTCCATGATGTTTAAATTCAAGACAGCCCACAGAAAGACTAGGCCCATGCACCACTCACTACCCCTGGTCAAGGCCCCAACAACAGGTCAAAAATCGAAAAACACAAAATTTTACAAAAAAAAAAAATCGAAAAACACAGAAAAATCAGCACAATCCCAATTCATCTATGGCCTCCATGATGTTTAAGTTCAAGACAACCCACAGAAAGAATCAGTCCACCCACCACTGAGTACCCTGGGCCCTGGGCAAAAGGCCCCAAAACAGCCCAAAAATCGAAAATCCCAAAATTTTAGTTGCAGCAACTGTAATGCCCCAAACAAACTTACTTGTAAAATTTCTAATCCAACAGTGATCCAAACAAAGTCAAAAAGGCCTCAAATCCAAAGATCCAGCAGCATCCACAAAAAGTAATCCTTCCAGGTCCACATCCAAATGAAAAGTGACCAGGAGATGGACAAAGCACTGGGAGGAGCCTGCTGAACAGGAACAGGAAGTTGAAGACTATGGGGCACTTCCTTCCTCCCACCCCCCTGCCCCCTCCCCAAAATGGACTCCTCGCTAAAAAAGTGCAGGCAAATGTCAAACTAAGGAGTTATTCACATAAAAATCATCATTTCTAGAAGGTTTATGCTGCTTGCTGGTGGATTTCTTGTGCAGAATTGCAAATTTATATTTTCGCTCGCCGCATCTCAAATCTCGCAATTGCGAAGTACCGCGAGACGTGATCTCGCCGTACTCGCGTTGACAAACTCTCGCTGTGCAAGTTGGCAAGCCGCGATGACGTAATCGCGCTCGCCAAATTCCCGCGGGATCACACAGCAAGATCCAAAATGGCGCAGCACTCGCAAAATATCGAGAAAAACAACTCGGCAAACGATGAGAAACGCCGCGCGCCGCAAAAATTGTATCACCAACGCCGCGCGCCGCCCAAAAAATCCGCTCTGTGCGAATTTGCGGATTTTGCGGGAAATCCGCAAATCTCGCGGATTGCGGATTTCCCGAAAATCCGCAAAATCCGCGAGCGGAACGGATTTTCCGCCCACGCTTATTTAGGATAGTGTTGTAGTGTTTGCGTAGTGTAGGGTCATGCTGGGGGTAGTGTTTTAGGGTTTTGGGTAGTGTTGTAGTGTTTGCGTAGTGTAGGGTCATGCTGGGGTGTAGTATTTTAGGGTTTAGGGTAGTGTTGTAGTGTTTGCGTAGTGTAGGGTCATGCTGGGGGTAGTGTTTTAGGGTTTTGGGTAGTGTTGTAGTGTTTGCGTAGTGTAGGGTCATGCTGGGGGTAGTGTTTTAGGGTTTTGGGTAGTGTTGTAGTGTTTGCGTAGTGTAGGGTCATGCTGAGGTGTAGTGTTTTAGGGTTTTGTGTAGTGTTGTAGTGTTTGCGTAGTGTAGGGTCATGCTGGGGGTAGTGTTTTAGGGTTTTGGGTAGTGTTGTAGTGTTTGCGTAGTGTAGGGCCATGCTGGGGGGTAGTGTTTTAGGGTTTTGGGTAGTGTTGTAGTGTTTGCGTAGTGTAGGGTCATGCTGGGGGGTAGTGTTTTAGGGTTTTGGGTAGTGTTGTAGTGTTTGCGTAGTGTAGAGTCATGCTGGGGATAGTGTTTTAGGGTTTTGGGTAGTGTTGTAGTGTTTGCGTAGTGTAGGGTCATGCTGGGGGTAGTGTTTTAGGGTTTTGGTTAGTGTTGTAGTGTTTGCGTAGTGTAGGGTCATGCTGGGGGTAGTGTTTTAGGGTTTAGGGTAGTGTTGTAGTGTTTGCGTAGTGTAGGGTCATGCTGGGGGTAGTGTTTTAGGGTTTAGGGTAGTGTTGTAGTGTTTGCGTAGCGTAGGGTCATGCTGGGGGTAGTGTTTTAGGGTTTAGGGTAGTGTTGTAGTGTTTGCGTAGCGTAGGGTCATGCTGGGGTGTAGTGTTTTAGGGTTTTGGGTAGTGTTGTAGTGTTTGCGTAGCATAGGGTCATGCTGGGGGTAGTGTTTTAGGGTTTACGGTAGTGTTGTAGTGTTTGCGTAGTGTAGGGTCATGCTGGGGGTAGTGTTTTAGGGTTTAGGGTTGTGTTGTAGTGTTTGCGTAGTGTAGGGTCATGCTGGGGGTAGTGTTTTAGGGTTTAGGGTTGTGTTGTAGTGTTTGTGTAGTGTAGGATCATGCTGGGGGTAGGGTTTTAGGGTTTAGGGTAGTGTTGTAGTGTTTGCGTAGTGTAGGGTCATGCTGGGGTGTAGTGTTTTAGGGTTTTGGGTAGTGTTGTAGTGTTTGCGTAGTGTAGGGTCATGCTGGGGGTAGTGTTTTAGGGTTTAGGGTAGTGTTGTAGTGTTTGTGTAGTGTAGGGTCATGCTGGGGGTAGTGTTTTAGGGTTTAGGGTAGTGTTGTACTGTTTGTGTAGTGTAGGGTCATGCTGGGGGTAGTGTTTTAGGGTTTAGGGTAGTTTAGTTGTTTAGTGTATGCTAAAGGCATATTCGTTCTAAAAGTTTTCGTTATTTTAATTTGCGGCCTAATAGTACATGCAGGATTTCGTCATATATTCGCTAATCATACTTTCTATGGCAAAATGAACCCCCTCATTTTGTTCCTTTTTAAATTAAATGTTTTAAGAGTTACCACTTTATTCCAATCAAGATGGCTTCAGGTGTGCCATACCTTTGTAATAAGTAGGACAGTTAGCACTCTAGTTGTTCTTTAGAACACTCTGGGACATTCTGTCATTGGGCTATAGTTGGGCTACATCTGGCTGATATTTGGGCTACATTTGTTTTTTTTGTCTCTGGTGGCCATCTTTGGGCTACATTGGGCTACATTGGGCTACATTGGGCTACATTTGGGCTCCAACATATATATAGCCCAATGTTGCCCAATATATATTTTTCAAAGTTAATTTTTGTAAAAACCACTGGAGCCTATATCTTGAGACATAGCAAAGGCACATCGGGCTACCAGTCCCTACAATTTTGCCAAGTTTGGTGTAAATCCATTCAGCCGTTCAGGCTAAAAGTGAGGCCAACCGCCCTATGGAAAATTGCATGGGAAAAACACGTTTTGGGACCCCCCTTTTTTCTCGGCCCCCCCTTGACGAAACCCCTTCAAATTTTCAGGGGCTGCTCAGAAACAAAATGTTCCATTTTCCTGAAAATTTCAGCCAATTCTGTCCTTAAACGCCAAAGTTATTCGACATAGAATTTTCAAAAATCCCATAGGAAAAAAATCCTAACTATATATACCTACTGGCTATCGCCAGTAGGTAATATATATATATATATATATATATATATATATATATATATATATATATATATATATTCACAGAAAAAACCATAGGTTATAGTGGATATATAGTTAGGAATTTGCATTTACAAAACCTTGAAAATTCAATGAAAAAACCATTGGTTTTAGGCCATATATAGTTAGGGATTTACATTTACAAAACCTTATTTTACTCGCATAAAACCATTGAAATTCCATATATAGTTATAAGCGCTGACTATATATCGCGCACCCGCAATCCACTGCTGATGATGTCACATATTACATCATTCATGACATGGTTACTGACATCACTGATGACATCACTGATGACATCTCAAATGACATCACTGATGACATCACTGATGACAACATCTAGTGACTGTATGTTTCTGTAAAGTTAAAATATCTCTTACATATTGAAGAATGAGTGGATATATAAGTGTCTGGATGAAGGATTTAGTAGGTGCATGACTGACTGTAT
Source organism: Lissotriton vulgaris (assembly GCF_964263255.1). Taxonomy (NCBI): domain Eukaryota; kingdom Metazoa; phylum Chordata; class Amphibia; order Caudata; family Salamandridae; genus Lissotriton; species Lissotriton vulgaris. The sequence continues at coordinate 231,746 of NW_028252406.1, read as the reverse complement.
GAGTGAGTGATTAAATGTGTCTCACTGAGTGCATGGGTTAGTGACTAAACTGTCTTAATTTGTGCATCATTATGTCTGTTGTTCTGTAAACTGTTGCATGTGTTGATAAGTAGCTATATGAGTAACTATATGGGTTATTGATTGGTTGCCCAAGTATTTGTATGGGATACTGAGTGTGTGTGTGGGTGGCTGGGAGGTGTGTGACTCTGTGCATAGATGTGTGAGCAGTTGATTCACTAGATGTATGGTTTCAAAAGTGCATGTGGAAACAGCTGTATGGGCGGTTGACTGTGTGCATGAGTGTATTGGTGAGTGAATGGATATCTCAGTGCTACATGTCAAAGTAAGTACATATGTAAAACACAGTACATGTGAGAGTTGACATATATAAATAACTGTGCATAAGAGCCAGTGAATGTGTGAGTGGCTGTATGGATCATTGTGAACTTGTATCAGGGATTGTATAATAGAGTAAATATGTGTTAGTATATGTTTGAATAAGTAAAGTTTGTATAACTGTATAGTTGAGGAAATGGAGGTGTGATTGATTCTTTGCATGACTGACTAGGTGTGTGAGTAACTCCATGGATGAGTGACAGTCTGTGAGTGTCTGTTTACACTGATTGTATCTAAGGTTATATTAGAGTCTGAAGAGGTTCATCGTATTATCACATGAATGATATCATCAGTGATGTTATCAGTCATGTCAAATGAGATGTTTTCAGTGATGTCATCAGTGATGTCATTTGAGATGTCATCAGTGATGTCATCAGTGATGTCACTAACCATGTCATGAATGATGTAATATGTGACATCATCAGCAGTGGATTGCGGGTGCGCGATATATAGTTAGCGCTTATAACTATATATGGAATTTCAATGGTTTTATGCGAGTAAAATAAGGTTTTGTAAATGTAAATCCCTAACTATATATGGCCTAAAACCAATGGTTTTTTAATTGAATTTTCAAGGTTTTGTAAATGCAAATTCCTAACTATATATCCACTATAACCTATGGTTTTTTCTGTGAATTTCATTGGTTTTTTAATAGCAAATATGAAAAGCTTTAAAATGTCAAGTACGTGATAGATAAAAACATTTTCGTATTTATGCACGCTGATGTGCTTTGAACGCTGCACCCCCCCTCCCTCCCCTCTTTTGTCTTAGTAGTACTCTCTCTTTGCAGATACTGAAGGGTAATTAACGCAGGCCTTTACCCCCGTTGTAATCCGTCGTGCCTGCTTGTCTCTCCATTTGATTGATTGTTGTCCAAGCATTTACTGTTTTAGAATTGGTTCTCTTTGGATCATTCTCTATTTACAAAAAAGCACAAAGTCGCAATACTCTGTTTAGTCTTTGCAGATAGTGAAAAATCGTGTAAAAAAATAAAAGTAATCGAGCAAAATCAGTAGGCCACTAATTGGATCTCTTTTTGACCTCGCTAAAATAGAAATATTAGGAACAACCCTTCATGAGAAATACGAAAATAGTGAGATGAACTGAGCTCCACACCATGAGGGCTGCAAGACAGCTCGGCTCCATCACCCATCCCGCACAAAATAACGACAAACCCTATGCAAATCTTAAAAATATAGACAACACACCAGCAAAGAAACAGGGTAAAACATTTTATTAAAAAACTATTTACATAACGTTGGTTTATAAGATGATGTCAGTAGTGGACCGATGTGTGAATAGGTCGAAAGCAGCACAAGGCTCCAAGATCCGGATGGCAACCTCCTGGATGTTGGGTGCCATAGTTCAGAGTTCTGAGTTTGAGCCTTTTTCAATGCCTGTGCTTTGTTGAATCAAAATGGCGGCTTGACACAAAGCTGACTCAAGCGTTGCTACTGATGCTATGCAGACCAAAACTGGTTTTCAGTTTGTACATTTTTCTAGATTTTTCAATCCAAGTTTGGTTGACTTTGTAGAACGATGGCTTCAAATTTTCAACATACGGTGTGGTGGCGCTGACTGGGAGGGGGCGCTTCGCTCCTGCCCCCTCCCCAAGTAAGATTTTCATACGTGAAAGTACGTTAATGGTTTTGGTCCCTGAGTTGCTTCGATGTCACTGCCATTCTCAAATGGCATAAGTTCTGGATGTTGGGTGCCATAGTTAAGAGTTCTGAGCAGTGCTTGTAACACTGTCTGAAGCTTATTTCCACCTACTGCAGCTTCACTATTCTCAAAGTAAGTGAGTGTCGTTTGTGGACCTGACTGCATTAGAAAACAATGTGATATGTTACCTTCCTAAACAGCTTGACGGAGGCCCCTTAGGGGCGGTGTGATGGCCATGGACTCGGAGAAGACGCTTGGCTCCGACACCCTCCCCAAGTCTTATAGCACTGGTGTAGCCTGAGATCGCCCCCGACATAGGCGGCCGGCTCCCGGGGTCCGGCAGAACTTTTTGCCTTTTGATGACTCTTCAATTCTGAACCGACTCCCGCAGGCTTCTGGTGGGGAGCGGCTGCCATGATTGCTCGTGGAATGGCCACGACGGAGCTACGAGATGGTAGTGGTCTCATGCTGACGCCAGCTTTAGTCTGAAACATCCAGAAACACTGTAGACTACCAATTCGATCAGTTCCGGTAGCGCCCCAACATGACCCGGAAGAGAAGAACTTGCCCTCCCCTCTTTGACTGATGGTTCTTGTTGCCTGTCCCCTCTGTTGTCATTTAACAGAACTTTTTGGACTGCTGAAAGGGGTTGTGTTCCGAACGCTGGTTGGTGGAGACATTTTGACTATATTCTTGACCTACGTTGTCGCGTAATGCGTTATATGACACGCCGCGTTAGCGCACCCGGAAGTGATCCGAGGCGCGGCGCGCAGCGCGTAAGGTAAGCATAACAGGTCATGTGACTTGTTAATAAAACTTTTCATTGGTTCATTTTACTTTTGTTAATTTAATGATGAAAAGCTTGATCATATGACCTAAAAATTACGCTTTTTATTGTTTTCGAACAATATTTTTTTTTCAAACATATGTTATAATATTCCAGGCTAATGTACTTTCCCGGAAAATTTACAACTGTCTTGCAAGTAAAATATATTTCTTTTTCGAGAAAAAGGGCGTTTCTTCCTTCCATGACGGAGCCGTTGAGTAAAAGAGATTCGGCCTGCTGTCTTAGTCGCCGATACGCCTGATTATCAGATTCTTATCGATCACTTTATGTTGCAGACATGAAAAACACGACTGCCCTTGACCATTTATCTTTACTGCGTTCCTACATATTATACCTTTTATCCGTCATGTAATTGGACTGCTTTATTTCACTTGCCTTTTACTGATTCGAAAACAGTGACTAAAAGTAAAAACTTTACCAATGTAAATACTACTACCGTGTTTTGTTTTAAAAACCTTTATTGTGAAAATGTCATTATACAAATACGGGCCTATAACCACGTGGGCCGGCCACGGAGCAAACTGAAATCGTATATGATGAGGAGACATTTACACTGTAGAAGAACGTAACGAGCGGGCCATTAGGTTGCAAGAACAAAGGTGTCTAACAGTTGCGGAATCGGTGGACGTACATTTTGTAATTAAAATACGACAGGGCCACTTACAATAACATTTTCTAGATATACATTTGCGGGCAAGGAGTTACGAGTCCCATTTATACCGGCGCCATTTTGGGCGAGGCCGGGCAGGTCCAAGATATAGTCAAAATGTCTCCACCAACCATCGGCCAGACCAGAACCCCTTTCGGCCCTTTATGCTACAAGATGGTGTCTTCCATTCAGAAAATATTGTTGGCAGCATTTTGAAAGGAAACAGAAACAGCCGTTCTCCTAGTGAGTTTCACATTGTTACATTTAGGAAGAATGTTGAAGAGTAGTATGTGGAAAATCTGAAGCCATTTTTCTACAAACTCTCAATCAGACTTGGATGGAAAAAAAAAACATGAAGAATGTACAAACTGAAAACCAATTTTTGTCTGTATAGCATCAACAGTAACGCTTGAGTCAGCTTTGTGTCAAGCCGCCATTTTCATTCAATCAATAGCGTCCCCCTACACACATTCAGGGACCTGGTCGTGTCTTCAGATGAAACGGATTGTAGGAAAAGAAGCAGAAAGGAAAAGGAAAAAAGTTCCGCCGGACCTCGGGAGCCGGCCGCCTATGTCATGTGCGACCTTTGGCCACACCAGGGCAATAGTGAAGCTGCAGCAGGTGCAAATAAGCTTCAGACAGTCTTACAAGCACTGCTCAGAACTCTCAACTGAGGCACTCAACATCCAGGACTTGCCATTCGGATCTTGGCGCCTTGTGCTGGTTCCGACCTATTCACACATCGGTCCACTACTGACATCACCTCATAAGCCAACGGGGCACCCTACCCTGACTTTCGGCGCAGCATTGTAGGATGGCCACACCAGTGCGGCAACTTGCTGGACACGACCTCGGTGCCATCCGGATCTCGGCGCGTTCGAGTCACTGTACCGCAAGAGTGACCGGAACTCAGCTGAACACGCCGTCTTTCGGCGCAGCATTGTAGGATGGCCACACCAGTGCAGCAATTTGCTGGACACCACCTTGGGCAATAGTGAAGCTGCAAAAGGTGCAAATAAGCTTCAGACAGTCTTCAACTTACTCTGATTCTTATAATAAACTTCAGATAGTCTTACAAGCACTGCTCAGAACTCTCAACTATGGCACTCAACATCCAGGACTTGCCATTCGGATCTTGGCGCCTTGTGCTGGTTCCAACCTATTCACACATCGGTCCACTACTGACATCACCTCATAAGCCAACGGGGCACCCCACGCCGACTTTCGGCGCAGCATTGTAGGATGGCCACACCAGTGCGGCAACTTGCTGGACACAACATCGGGGCCATCCAGATCTCGGCGCGTTCGACTCACTGTACCGCAAGAGTGACCGCAACTCAGCTGGACACGCCATCTTTCGGCACAGCATTGTAGGATGGCCACACCAGTGCGGCAATTTGCTGGACACCACCTCGGTGCCATCCGGATCTCGGCGCGTTCGAGTCACTGTACCGCAACAGTGACCGCAACTCAGCTGGACACGCCGTCTTTCGGCACAGCATTGTAGGATGGCCACACCAGTGCGGCAATTTGCTGGACACCACCTCGGTGCCATCCGGATCTCGGCGCGTTCGAGTCACTGTACCGCAACAGTGACCGCAACTCAGCTGGACACGCCGTCTTTCGGCGCAGCGTTGTAGGATGGCCACACCAGTGCGGCAATTTGCTGGACACCACCTCGGTGCCATCCGGATCTCGGCGCGTTGTGCTGCCTTCGGCCTATTCGCAGATCGGTCCGCTACTGACGCCGCCTCACGTGCCAACGGATTTTCTACGCTTTTTGTAGCCCTATGCCGCATAACAGGTCATGTGACTTGTTTATAAAACTTTTCATTGGTTCATTTTACTTTTGGTTTCCTAAAGATGGAAGTCTTGGTCATATGACCTAAAAATAACACTTTTCATTGGTTTAGAACATTTTTTTTTTCCCAAACGATGAAAGCCCCACCTTGTTTCTGGATCATTCAGACTGAAGCTGGCGTCAGCATGAGAGCACCACCATCTCGTGGCTCCGTCGTGGTCATTCCGCGAGCAATCATGGCAGCCGCTCCCCACCGGAAGCCTGCGGGAGTCGGGGGCCCCCAAGACTGTTGTAGAATCTTCACGGCTGAGGGGACGCTTTTCGAGAATGGAGCCCAAGCCCTAACAGGCAAGCGTCCGAGTTCCAAGGTGTCCCAGGGCCATTTCAGTGGACCAGGCCCAAAACCGAGGAGCCGTCCGCCATTTTAAGAGCCATGTGGCAGCCGCCTATCGCTGCACTGCAAGAGTGGGAGCAACTCAACAACATGGTGAGCGAGACGCTGTAGCCGCAAGAGCGGGCGCAACTCAGCTAGATGGCCGCCACCTGGGGAGGCCCGTTCACGCCGCCTCCCCCACGCCCCCCCCCCCCCCCCCCGGGCCGCCGCACGCCAATTTTCGGAGCAGCATTGTAGAATACCAAAACCAGTGCGGCAGTTTACTGGACATCACCTGGGTGCCTGTCGTACATGTTGTGTCAGCCATGGGACACTGGACACAGTCCCATCAACATCTCAACGCGTTCTGCTGCCTTGGGACTATTCGCACAACAGACCGCTACTGACGAGGCCTCCCCCCGCACCACCCGGGACGCCCCACGCTGTTTTTCTGTGCTGCATTGTAGGATCCCAAAACCAGTGCGGCACCCAGGCGACATCACCTGGGTGCCGTCCAGAACTCTGCACGTTGTGCTGCCTTGGGACTATTCGCACAAAAGACAGCTTCTAACCATTGTTGCTTTTTGAGTTGAAAAATGTTTAAATGTTTTTCGTTTTTGTTCCGTTCATTATAGTTAAAAGTTAATAAAGTTTTATAATCTTACTTTGTTGGAGTGTTATCTATTTTTTTAAAAACGGGTGAATAGGGCCTTGAATCGGGTTATTGTCATGTGTGGGCTTTGGAAGTGTGCTGCTGCAGGATCGGACATTTCAAACTCAAATGCACGTTCTTTTTCTTACCTTTCCGAAGCATGGAGCGCAATAGCAGGCAGAGAAAGGGTGATGCACGTGTTGAACACTACCTGACCTGGCAAGTTGCTGGCAGTGCCCCCCCGCCCGCTCCTGAAAGAGGGCACACACACACCGCCGCCCCGAGTACTTCACAAATCTTTAAAAGACCATGCGCTTGTTCATGAGGCTTAAATGGTTTATCACCTCTTCTAGAACCCCTGCATCGACCCTCTGACGTTTCCTGGAAAAATTACCATGTAACACAATACCAAGCCCTGTCAGCTGAAACCCCCAAGGAATCGTGGGGCATATTATCAAGGGGGTTTATCTCCGCTTTTTTGGCTTTAAAAGCCATGAAAGCGGAGATAAAATTATCTCCCTATTACCAAGCTGTCGCTAACACCAGTTAGTGACAGCTAAAAGGAGATAGCGACCATCTTGGGCCCCGCTTTGCATGTCAGTGATACTTATCACTAATGACATGCAAAGTGGCGTGCCAAGATGTTAGCGACTGGAAACAGTCCCTAACATCGCTATCTCCTATTACCAACTTTTGGAGATATTCGCGCTAAGCGCGAATATCTCCAAAATCTAACACCTGCCCTGAGCAGTTCTTAGCCATGTTATCCAATGGGAGGTGGATAACATGGCTAAGAGCATTTGCTCGATAATACATGAATATCGCTGACTTTTCTGCGATAATAGCAAGGTTTATCTGCGATAAAAATCGCCGATGTGCGGCGATAATTTTTGTCTCTAAACAAGTTAGAGACAAAAATTATCGCTAGTTGTTCGTAATATGCCCCCGGGTTTTTGCTGCAGAAATCGGGAGGCGGGAGACTAGCACTGAAATCAGTAGTCACACGCCTGAATCGGGAGGGTTGGCATGTCTGAATTCTCTACAGCTGGGGCCATAAACTACATCCGCAGGGGTAGGTGATAGCCTGGGACCAGCCTGGCATCTAAAATGGCTGCCGTGCACGACAAAATTGTGGCATTGGAAAAAAGGCAAGATGGCGCAGCCGCTGGAAGAGATGTAGTTTGGGTGGACTCTGCTTTAAAATTCACGCACCACACCAAAAAAGTTGCCGCCACATGCTTTGGCGTTTTGCGTAACATCAGGCCCATTCTGAAGTTCTTTGATTGCCGCACTCGTCAACTTATCATCCAGGCGACCATTCTCTCCAGACTGGACTATGCGAGTTCCCTCTTATTGGGAGCTAACCTAGCTGAAATCACTAGATTGCAAAGAGTTCAGAATGCGGCCGCCAGGGCTCTGGTTGGTCTCCCGCGCCATTCCTCTATATCGGGAACCTTGAAGAAACTGCATTGGCTCCCGGTGGGCAAAAGGGTCCAGTTCAAAGCATTGTGCTTCGCCTTCAAAATTCTTAAAACCTCCTCCCCCCCTATGCTTCGCCCACTTCTGTCAAAGTACATCCCTAGGAGAGTACTCCGGTCAGAGGGGCAGCATCTTGCGATCGTCCCCCGCACCAGACTGGCTAGAGTGGGCGGCCGCTCTTTCAGTTTCCTAGCGGCCAAGCTATGGAACAGTCTCCCTGAAGTTATCCGCGGGATTCAGGATCTCCTAGTCTTCAGAAAGGCTATAAAAACACACCTCTTTCAACAATAGTTCCCTCCCTAGCGTCTCCACCTCACTGTACTCTGTCCTTCCGCAGCGCCGGGACGCCCCTTTGCTGTGGCAGCCGTGCGCTATATAAATCACTATAGCATAGCATAGCATAGCATAGCATCAACATATATCAGCCTCCTCAGCCACCCTCAGGAAACATAGGGGATTAGGATACGTCTCCCGCACCCCCTTATACCTAGTAATTTAATTAACGAAGCACAAAATGGCGAATTCCCGTTTCGCTACCAGTTTGCGGCCCGTGAAGCGCTTCTACCGTGAAAAATCATTTTTTTTTTTATTTTCCCCACGGGACCCTTTAATAACCCCAACAACATTCCTAGGGGGTCAAGAGGGTGATACCTTGCCCCCTTTCATTAAATTCCCCCTTCGTTTTTCACCTCTTCTTCTCTCTCGATCCTACCGAGAGACAAGATGGCGGCCGCTCCGGACTGTCACGCAGCAAAAAAAAAAAAGCTCACGCACAGCCGCTGGAAGAGATGTATCAACATATATCAGCCTCCTCAGCCACCCTCAGGAAACATAGGGGATTAGGATACGTCTCCCGCACCCCCTTATACCTAGTAATTAATTAACGAAGCACAAAATGGCGAATTCCCGTTTCGCTACCAGTTTGCGGCCCAGTTCGCGGCCCGTGAAGCGCTTCTACCGTGAAAAATCATTTTTTTTTTCTTTTCCCCACGGGACCCTTTAATAACCCCAACAACATTCCTAGGGGGTCAAGAGGGGGATACCTTGCCCCCTTTCATTAAATTCCCCCTTCGTTTTTCACCTCTTCTTCTCTCTCGATCCTACCGAGAGACAAGATGGCGGCCGCTCCGGACTGTTTAGAATGTTGACAGACACCGGAGAGCCAATCAGCTTTCTGCGCGCAAAGTTCCGAAACGCGAAAAGTAAGCGGACCGGATCGCTGCCCGGAGCGCTGTTACAGATATATATCTTGATTTAAACGTTAATTTCTCAAAATCCACTGAAGCACATATATTGAGACCTAGCAAAGGCACATCGGGCTAACAGTCCCTACAATTTTGCCAAGTTTCGTCGATTCCGTCCACAAACGCCAAAGTTATTAGACATAGAATTTTCAGAAATGCCATAGGGAATTAATCCTAACTATATATACCTTCTGGCGATAGCCAGTAGGTAATATATATATATATATATATATATATATATATATATATTTATTTATATATTTATTATATATAAAATATATATACACAAACACACACACACACATATGGAGATTTTCAGCTGAGTTACATTGTTGACTGTTGAAAAGGCTAAATACACTTGTGGTGGGCAATGGCCATGTCAAGCATTCTATGAGGATGCACAAGTGACTCGGTGGAAGCCTCTGATCTCACCCATCAAACACCAAGAATATATTCATGCACAACTCATATAAGACGACACTTTCACCAAGCGTAGGGACATACCAGTTGTGACAATTGCCCTGTGCATGAGTCTGTGAAGTTGTGCCACCTTGCACTTGTATGTTTTCTGGCCATCCCATGTGTTTTTTCCTAAGTAAGCTTGATAATCCTGTGAGCCCACTGGAGGGTACCCCATTTACTGTTTCTTAGGCATCAGAGCGGATTTCTTATGTTAAGGGGACACCCAAAATGTAACCCTTTTTGTGAGAGTTGACAGAGACCTTTCACCTAAGCCAGTGGTTCACATCCTGTGGTCTGGTGACCCCTGAAGGGCCCGCAACACCTACTCCGAGGCAAATGTAATAATATTAGAAGATTGCTAAAGTGAATATAAATAACGAAGCAAAATGTAAAATAGAACATTTTAAATCGTCTTGTGAATGTGTAAGAATTTGAAATTGGAGGCTTAAATGTATGTTGGTCTCCTCACATTGATTTGTGGAAGCAGTGCAAGCAAGAATTTAGAAAAGCTCCAACTTTCACATCAATATACCAATTTAGATTTTTGTTTACATTTGTTTGTGAATGAAATAAAATATTTAACCCGTTCCGAGCACTACCTTCGGGGTGCTGCACACGACCGCTGACCGAAGCAGCTCCGCCCACCCATTAGAACGCCCGCACCGCGGCGGACATTCTGCCACGGTAAACGGGTTACTCATTTGTTTATTTGTTTAATGAATGCTTCTTTCCGTATTTTTGAATATTGTTTTGCTGTTTAATTCATCAAAATTGCTTAGGCCAAGGCCCCCAGTTTCATAGACCTACACAAGGCCATTTGCTTTTGCCTTTTTTGAATTAACATGTGAGAAAGAAAAACAGAAAATGCAATCCCTCTGGTATGATGATTATAATACTCCCAAGATTATGACATTGTGTGTGTGCACACCCAAATTTGGAAGACATTATATTTTTCTCAGAATACAGGAATGACATTCATCAACGTTCTTTTTGGCGGGAAACTTCCTCCATTGTGTGAATTCTCCTCCCTCGCTGTCGTTGGACCCAGCTCAACTTGACCTTTCCTGAGGAGCGTCCAGCAGGAGTCCCTCTCCTTTCCAAGAAAGACATGAGACGCGCTGTTGGCCAGGCCAGTAGTGGGCCTGGTCTGAGATGATGGACCACCTGACGAGCATGAAATGAACAACTGCAGGAGGAGCGACAGGAAGTAAGCACAGCCCTGTTCAATCTGGCAGGAAGCCTCGCTGAGCACTGAGGAGCAGAGGAGACATGAGCGCCATAGTGCTGCAGACATAAGCCGCCTACAGCCAAGTAATTTTTTTGAGGGAGATTCTTTTGGACAAATTGTGATGAATAGGATTAGATTATTTTCTCAGATTCACTGAAATATAGACAGAGCCAATCCTTTACATATATATGTACTTGCTGAACACTTAAACACTAAAGGGCATATTTATTATAGCCTTATAGCCCGTGGGCAACACCGGCAATTACCGACGCACTCCAGCATTAAAGGCCCGAGCCAAAGGCTAAGACCTTTAACAAGGGCACGGGCATTTAATGGCTGGTATAGCCCGCTACGGAGGGTTAGAAGGCTATTAGAACATTCCACCCCTAGAGGGCAGAAGTTCTATTTTATAAAAACAAAGGCCTCTCGGAGCCCGAGGGGGTTGAAATCTTCTCGGGCTCTGTGAGGCCTTTGTTCACAGCAGCAGCTGGAATGCTGATGCTCCGGGCTTTTATCGGCCATCAGAAGCCTGGAGCACTTTATTGTCTTCAATGGAGAGCTCAACATTCCAATGTTCTAATAAACTTTCACACAACTCAGCATAGCAAGGGAAAGGGCAGCGCAGTGTTGTGTGAAAGGGAGAAAACAGAACTACGGCATAATTGTGTAAAAATGTGTGAAAGGGAGAAAACAGAACTACACCATAATTACAAAGATATGGTGCAGTTCTGCTCTCTTGTAGCTACCTAGCCCTAATGCAAGCACCCTTGCATCATGTCTCACTGGTGCCGGCGTTGAATTCAGAATCGGTTTTGTGTAGGAAGACATACCTTCCTGCCCAAGAAACAATCCTTGGAGACATTTTCTGCTTTTCATGAGAATGCAGCACACGTGGAAAGAGGAAATACCCGGAAGTTATAAAGATATTTCTCCTTGTTACGCCAGCCTCAGGTAGGCACATCGTTTTGGTGCAGACCTATGTTTACTGACCTTACTAAGTAAACATGGGTTTCCATCATCATACGTAAGGGGATGCCTGGGCACATGTAACACCTACCTGATGCAAGGTAATCGGGGCCAGCTCTAGGGCGGTGTAACCGGTGCCAGCGCACCTTGTGCTGACTTCCAGGGGGCTCCGTGTTTGCATGTTTATTATGGTTTTAGAGGATGCTGTGTTACTTTTCTCCAGCAATTTCCAGGTAAAAAAGTCAGCATCTTCTGTGATTAATGTTCTTCCTTGAGAGAGATCTGGGTTTTGTCTAGTTGAGGTTTTGCCTCACTATAAAGTAGTTCAGAGGGTGAATATGCCTGTTGCAAAGAACGTGTACCATGCAAATTACGTGGTGCTTAGAATGTAAATAAGTCAGTGGGTTACTGCTTTTAAAATAAACATCTTTTTGTTACTTGCAATTTGTAATTTAAAATCTTAATATTGAACAGTGAGCTATTAACTTTCATCAAAGAATTGCATGCACACTGCAAAGTATAGATTAGAGCATAGTTTAAAGTTGCAAAAAAGGTTAATTTGGGTCGAAATCGATTCTTTTTATTAAAGAAAACCCCCAACTATGGTATTCCATTTTCAATTCTGAGTTTGTGCTTCTCCAGACCAAGCAATCTTCAATCTTCAATTATACTGCTTACCAGTATGGATGACATGTCAGTCTTACACCTTGTACTCCTGTCTTATGTAACATTTCCTATACACTGATTAATTGTCTCCATGTAATGTGTGTGTGATGCAAAGTGCTCTGACACCCTACACTGATATGAGTGGTGCTATATAACTAATTAAATGCATCTGAGAAAGAGTGGTTATGGAGGTCTGGGCACTCTTAAAGGGTGGTGGTGAGGGAATACTTGGTGGACATGGTCATTGGGGGGCACCAACATAAATTCTCACCACCAGCGATAAAGCCGGCCCTGAAGGTAATGCAAGGCAGCACTATGCACTGCCTTACGATACTTATTTTTTTACAAAGCCAAATTGGGCGTTGCATAGGTTTATAAATCCCAAAATAGATTTTGCATTGGGGCTACGCAAAAAAGGTGACCAACCCTGATGCAAAATCAGAGAAAACCTGAGCCTGCGTCTCTTTTCGTGACCCACACCTACTCCCACACTCATCCTTATCTTAATCCTACTTTATTTTCATTAATTTATTTTATTCCACTTATCGTTTTTGTAAAACTTCAATACAACTAGACAAATACTTCATGTCACGTAGGTGTTCAACAAACAGACTGGACAAGAGCGTAAACTGAGGGAGGTCTGTATGCTTGGCTGAAGAGGTAGATCATTGGACATTTGGGGTTCTTTCTGAAGTCAATCTCCAGGTCAAAGGTCAACATGAATGAGTTCCAGAGGGTTGAACCTAGAAAGTGCAATGCCCTTCGCCCACACTTGATAGGAGTAATGAGACACAGTTCTGAGAACCCCAGCATAGGCGTCCGGTCAGGTTATATGGGAGGTTGGTTTATGCAGGTATTCTGGGGTGAAGTTGCAGAGAGCCTTATGGGTAATTCAGTGGGTTATGACACCAAGCCTCTTCTTGATCATTACAGTAGTAAATGCGTGACGGGGTCTCTGCATTGACAAGAGCAATTCTGTGGTGGGTCTGCAGTAATTGATGTTAAAACCTCTTCTTTGTTATTGATCATTTGATGGTTGAAAGGCAATTCTATATTAAAAAGAACTCACAAATATTGAGACTTTAGTGTGGTCCATTGTGCGGGGGCAGTCACACAGGAGCACCCAACATTCTCAAGGTGCCTACACTCTGGGCAGGATTTGTTTCCTGCAGGATTGGCGCCTTCCTACACAAAAACTACTCCCAGAGGCATTTCCCTTTTTCTGAGTGTACTGCACAATGAATAAGAGGAAACAATGAGGAGAAATAAAGATATTTCTCCTTGTTGCACGTCCCCTGGGAAGGTGTATCATTTTGACGCTTTCACAAGTTCCCTGGTTTTCTACTCTCTCGTCTCGCTCTCTGGAGCGAGGGAGCAAGCTTCACATTTTATGTTCCTCTGAGACGCTGGCATTGTGTCTTTGCTCATTTATTGTTAATGTGCGAAGCCCAGTGGTTTTTAAGAATGGCCTCAAGAAGAGGCATGTAATAGTTAAAGAGAATGTATCTCACGCAAAATGATGGCCATCTTTGAATTTTTTAATAAAAATGTTGACCTCAGCAGCTAGAATTTGTGCAAATTCAGCTTATTAGTTAGAAATGTTCATATGGATTTGAGTAGAACTGTTAGAGTATGTAGTTCATAGAGCCCATCCATGGCTAATGAGAATTTTTTATGCAACTGAAAATAATACTTTACTTGGGTAACTTTGCTATATAAAATAAGCTGCCACAGCATAAGTTCTGATTAATTTTGTTTGTTACCTTGCTTACAGTGTGGCTTATATATTAACATACCCTCAGATATTAACACAAAGAGATGGAAAAATATAGACCACAAATAAACATTTTCAGTTTCAGTTTCATTTTCAGTTTAAGAAGTGAACCTTCTTTTATTTTTGTTATTGCTGGTGAACCCATTGAAAGTCCACCACATACACAGAACAGGGCATATTGTGTTCAGAACACCTTGAGCCAGTCAGATAATAATTAAATAATCAATAATTCACTGGCTTGAGAATATTAGGTTAGTCTGGGATTCTAGAATGCCCACAACTTTGATGATGTTGGGTTGGGTATTGAAATCCTTAAGGTGACTTTTTTTTATGTCTGCTTCAGCTGTGGATTCCGGAATGGTCCATACATTGATTGACATCTGTTTGGGTTCTGGATTACAGAATATCCTTTTGTTTGATGCTTGATTTGGTTTTGGATTACAGAATTCCTATTTGTGTGAATCTGCTTGTGTTTTTGATTCCCGGCAGCCCTCTTGTTTTAGATGTCTGGTTGGGTTTTGGATTGGTTAATGTGGCTTTGTTTTATGGAGTCTGGTTGGCTTTTGCACTGAAGAATATTCTATTGTTTTATCATGTTGGGTTGGTTTTTGGATTCCAGGATGCTCATTTTTAGGTTGAGCCTGGGCAGCGCATGCTCTGCGAGGCATGCTGTATTCAGGTATGGACTTCAAGCTCCGCCCACTCTCGATCATATTTTTCATTGGATTGTGTCATTCTCCACTGTAAACTGTGGCATTTGATTGGTCAATAGGCTTAGTAGTCCCTCCTTGTCTTATTTTGTAACATCCCAAGAGGACACCCCTTGTTACGTGTTTTGTTACTTGGTAGGCTTTAAATACAGCCTCCAAGCACCATTTTCTCAAATAGCTTTGTCCTGGCAGAACAAGCTCTCTCCTATCTCTCCTAACGCTTTAAAAAATAATTCTTTATAGCAAGTCGCCGAACACATTTGCAATGCAATAGGTCTCACATTCACAAGAGTTTAAGCTATTGGCATTGTAAATGACAATGCCTTTTATTTATCTATTTTCAAAAAAACTCATAAATAAAAAGCATTGTCAGTTACAATGCCAATAGGTCAAACCCTCTAAATGCGAGACCTATTGCATTGCAAATGCATTTGGTGTCTGGAAGGGGTTTGGATTCCAGAATGTCTCATTGTTTGACATTTGACTGGGTTTTGGATTCCAGAATATCTGTTTGCTTGATGTCTGGTTGGGGTTTGGATTCTAGAATGTACCTTGGATTCAAGAGTGTCCCTTTGCTTTATGAAGTCTAAGTGAGGTTTATATTCCTTCACGGGCCTTTGACTTGCATTTCAGAATATTCTATCCTGTTGGGTGGGGTTTTGGATTTCCAAAATGCTCCTTTGTTTGATGACTGGTTGAGCGTTTATAAAGAAGGCAGCTGAGAGTAGGTGATACATCTTTATTCAACCTCCAATGCTCCATCCGTTGCATCAACTGCAGTTCCTGGCATCCTAGAGCTTACAAATCTGCTTCACTTTCCAGAACACAGAATGCAAACATTATGATGAAATCCTTTCACGCATATCCTCCCTTAAAAAGTACAAAATATAATTTAAATATTGCAATAACAAATGACATTAACAAATCACAGAACATAATGCGATAATACAAATTACGTTAAAGGAGCGCAGAATCAGGTGCTACACCAGCACAATGAATACAATAAAAATTATCTAGAATCTGCTAACTTTTCCCAATAATAATCTTTTGTAATGCACAGGTACTGTCCCTGCCCTAGTTAACCCATTACCACCTCTTGACTTCACGCGTACCATCTGTTTCTTGACACTGAGCGACTCCCTAATGTTCGCTTTCACACTCCTGCCCTTCATATTCTGACCAGAGGTGTTCAACAATGCTCTCCAAACATCCAGCACTCATCAATAACCTCATATTTCACCAGCTTACAATCTATCTATCCATTCCCTGTTCAGGTCAGTGCCAGCCACTCTTCCCCTCATAAAAGTCAAAGTTCATACACTGGTGGTGTCGTCGAAGGAGTGTGGGAGCTGAATAGGTGCAAGGGAGGAAGATGTCCCTTGGTGTAAGTGTGACGACAGGGATCGCCCAATCCCCACTACCTCATGGAGCCTGAATTTTTAGGCGTCATAGACCAATAGAGGGAAAAGGTCTTATATGGTCTGTATGACTGCATACTTTATGTTTAGCATACTGTGTAAACCAGCATTAGGAGTTGGTACTTAAAGCAATCTATAGAAAATCTACAGATGGAGTTGATCCTGAAGAAAGCCTGCTGACCCTGAGTGGCACCTGTAACAGGCTGAAACATGTCGACCTTAATGAGCTATACATGTTAGGGATCATTGCATTCATTGACCATCACTCTGTTTTTATCCCAGCTGAAGGACCTTATTAATAAACAAAAATTAGGATTCTGAAGGCTTTTTTAACAAGCGCTTAGGTTTTAGTAAGAGCTCCGCTTACAAACCGTGTTAAGCCCACCCACTTACAGTAGGTGCAGTGGGTGAGGATCCAATAATGAAGCCTGCCACTGGTGGTACTAGTGGGTGAGGATCCTGCTAATATATTCATGTGATGCAATGGGTCGCACCGTATCACCTGGGTGCAGATTCCTTTCCACTTTGATATATATATTGAGACCAGTTAGTTTGACCTTTTAAAACATTAGGAGTTCATCAGTGGTGAGGCTTTCCCTCTCTTGTGTATTGATTAATCATATCCATTCTGGAGTACGACAATGTGCTGTATTTGGAAGCTGATAAAGTCACAACCGATCGGCTGCAACTAGTGCATAACGCAGCTGCAAGTTTACTCTACCGGCTTCCAAGAGCGTCCTCGATTTCCAATCTTCTTCATGAGCTACACTAGCTCACGATTCCTGACCACATTCAGTTTTTTCTATAGCGCTAGCCAGACCCGAGGGTATCGGAGTGCTATACAACATGCTGAAGAGGAGGCAAAATACAGAGCAAATATAGAAGAGTTCAAAAATTACAGTTCTGCTGAGTGACAAAGGTGTGTCGACGAGGTAGAGAGGTCGACGGATCCGAGACAAAGTCATGAGGTAGAGGGGTCAAACAGTGGCGTAACGAAACTTGAGGGGGCCCCCCTGCAGAATATATAGAGGGGGCCCCCCACGGTCCAGACCCAGTTAGGAGCTCTCAAGCCAGGGATCTGCTGCCCGTACACAGAGCCGACTAGAGCTCGGGCCCCCCACATATATATGTTGATAGGTTTCTGCATTGTCTCCAACCAAAAAGGGTAAAAGGAATTTGTCAGGACTTGGAGCACTGGATATTGTGAATCTGACCAGCAATAAGTCATGGTAGTCCTTACACCTTAGATAGTGTTTCCTTTCTGCCTGGTCAGTCTATGTGTGTCAAGTACGAATGTCTGGAAATAGGTTACTCCATTTATCGGAGTCAACAGTTTGCCTAAATGTGTCTGGCTTGACCTTTGTCAGAATAAGAGAAGTTTGGTTTGTGCCTGTTGGCAAAATACAAACGTTTTCCTTTAGTTCTCCCCTTCACTGGATGTCTGAAATGAATACATGTTCATAGGTTCAGCACAACCACGACAATAACAACTGAACCACCCAAGGGATCAGCACCCCCAAAAATATAATGTAATATATACCCAGAGCCTCAATTGAATCTACTTTTAAATCACAATATTGGGTTCCATACGTGTACTGACAATGCACAGCTCGCTCTCTAAATAGTGAGAGACCCAACAAAAGAATCAGGCACTCTTAATGGTGATCTTTTGATCCGCAAACATTTAATGGGTGCCGATTGGTATAACCTCAGTGGTGACTAACATTGTTACCAGACCACCCTTACAAAACTTACAAAAGTGTAGTCCCACATAACCTTACACAGCAGCACCAATTGTGGTCACGATAACTCCATGGGAAATCTCAAAGTCCTTACCAAAAAGAAGCCAAACAAGAGGAAGCATAATACAACAGTGTCCCCAACACAACCACAAACCATCTCAACTGGAAACTGCAAGCTTTAGAATAAAGATAGTGGAAGCCAAACTTCTGTGGGTAATCATTTGGCAAATGATAAATCGTGAAAACAGTCTTTACATGGCTTGCCAAAAAAAATGTATCCAAATAATTCTGAATTATTATTATTATTATTGCATTTATTGAGCGCACAGCTACCCGGAGGTTTCCCGGCGCTTGCCTTGGGAACCCGTCCTGGCTTTTCCCTGTGAGATAGCCCCTACAGGGCATCCCCAAGGTGAAAGCCAGGCATCCCGCCGCAGGGGGCTGTTGTGGAGATTAAGCAAGCTTAATGCCCAGAGTCGCAGAGTGTGAACCCATGATTAGAGCAGGCACCGAAGCGAGAATTATCGAGTCCGTGGACATTTGAGCTCAAGACCCTGCCGCGTCGGGAATTGAACCCTGGTCCCGGGTCTGACCTCAGCTTCCGGGTCTGCCTGCTCTACACCGTGAGCCACACTTCTCCATATGAATACCACTAGGAGCTCTAAATTTGCTCATACCACTCCATTTCTTATGAAGGTCACACGGCTAAAGATGAATCAAATGAAAAACATGTTATCAAGATTCAGAAGAGCCTCAACTTGCACCCCCATTTCAAAAAATGTCCAAAAAGGTAAAAATACATTCTACTACAACATATGACAAAACATCACGTTAGCAGTCCAAAACACAGGGAAGTCTATATAATGTGATTGAGAAGCAATATCTGGAAAAATGCTCTGTACACCGATATAGGTTTTCATTCCCCAACTCTTTTTGCATACATTTAATGTAAATAGCTTTTTTACAAGTGTAAAAATATGTTTCCTATTCAAGTCATTTTTGCACTCATAAAGGGATTCATTCACAGTTTCCTTGTGTGTAAGTGCATAGCTGCCAAGGTTTCAGATTGCTTATGTGTGACATTTTCATAATATTAGTGTAATAATGAGTGATATTCAAAATCTATGAGTGACACTTTTTCGCGAGCAAAATCAAGCAATGAAGACGTGGGAAACATATAAATATCAGAAATAACACCCTTTTGAGCAACAAGAAACTCTAAGAGGATCTTAAAACTGCTGCAAAGCACCACAAATAGAAGGGCACTGGGCCCCAACTGTCCCAAACAGGATGTGAGAGGCCCCAGCGCTGATAATCTCAGATGCCTGATAATAAATGACCATAATTACTCAGTCACTACAGTCAGTTGACTCGCAGACTCTAAGCGCTGTCCAGCCCGCCCAGTACCAGGCAAGCCTCAGGAAAGTGAGAGGCTGAGGCACATAGGATGTCATTTTTTCAAAAGACTTTAGCTTACCTGCTAGCTCTCTACTCTAAAATGATTCAAATCAGTTTTACTGTAAGCAATAGGCCTAATCCATTTATTATGAGACGCTATGAAAAAGTAACTAGGGATATAATCAGGGCCACTGGAATTATGCGACAGGAGAGGGCCAATGTGGCACATTTTGTAATAGTATTACTTCATTTTTTCATCATTTTTAAACTTGGAAACACTGTATGGTCTTTGATTGCATCTCATTAGTACCAGTTTAACACCCAAATATAGCAATATTCAGTTATAATCAGTTTTGCAAAGGGCCTTCCACTGTGAGCAACGAATGATGCTGCATTTTAGCACTTTTCTAACCGTTTCAGCTAGAAATAAAAATGTTTTTGTTAAAATCTGCAGATTATGTGGGCAGATTATAGATTATGTGACAAATGCGGCAAATCAATAATTATGCTAAAATCGCTGCAGACGCACAATCGCATAATTCCAGTGGCCCTGGATATAATGTAAAATTTCTATTTCACTGCAATAAACCCCACAGAGAGGTATTTTGTTACTCAGAATCTATCATATTAACACAGTACACTCATATTGCCTCTAGAGATCGACTTTTGCAATAAAGGTGGTCTCGAAGAAATGAAGAATGTAATTGGTGTGGTCTTTTAACTATAGCTTTCATAAAAGTGACCTGCAATTAAAGGTCACGTTTTTCTCCATAACAAAAACATGTCACTTAAAATTTTCAGCTTGGTTTCATTGAGCATTGAATGAATTCAGAAACTTTAATTAGGGCATGAACAGAATGTTGCCTTTTAAAACATGAAAACTTGAGTTAGCAAAAGAGGAGCTGGTGAACACAAGGAGAAGTGATTCCAAAGGGCTGCAGTGCATGCAATCAGAAGCTAGCCTGTGGGACAACAAAAGTGAAAGCTGCCTCATGATCTGGCCTGTGCACTGAAGCACACCGAGAGAGTAGAGTGTGTTCTGTATCCTGAAATGGACAAGCCAAGATCAGCAGCCCTCACTGCGCGGGCATCTGCTGATTATAAGCACGAGCATGGATTTAACTACATCTGAATTGCAGCAAGACACAGGTCACGTCCCCAGATCAGCTAAAGTGAAAGTAGCTCACATTGCTCACACACTGGAGTCTCAAAATTAAAACAGTATGTATAGGTTTGGCATGAGCAACTTCTGATTCTCCTCCAATTCCGGGCGCATTCAGAATAATGCCCAAAGTTACCTAAACAGGACCGCGGGGGCCCGAGCACATTTTAATTGCCGGAAAAAAAATGTACTAAGGTTAATCACATCACTCTTTATTTACACACAGACTAACCTCAGACAGTGGCCGTACCAGTCTGCAGACCTAAGGCTGAGACCCACAGCTGCGACAGGAGACTGCAGTGGCCTGGTCAGGTCGCAAAATGTCCTCTTGAGGGAAGGAGTAAGGACATGGGAATTCTAAATTGGAATTGGGGTATTCACAGGGTCCTTCCTGATCCATTTGCACCTTAGAAACAGTTGGAGATACGCTCCTTCAGGCTGTCAAGCACAGGAGTTATTATCTTTCTGGCGCCTGTCAGGCCTGAGTAATGTGCTGATGGGGCCCCCTGCAGCTCGGAGGGCCCCCCCACACCACGGGGGATGCGGGGGCGTGTGTTAAACCTCTGGGTCAAAGAGATAGTCTCGGAGCCGGCAAGTCTTGTGCTGTAATTTTCTATTCGCGGAGGCGGCCCAGTGGTTGAGAGATTCGGGGAGAGGGAATGGGGTAGGTAGTGGTTGCGCGAAGTCTGATGGCTGCCCGGTGAGAGTGCGAGGTCGGGTGTCTGCCAGGAGGGGGCGAGAGTGTCACGTGATTGAGTTTGGAACGGCACAGTTGAGGTAGAGGGTTTTTAGGAGGCATTTGAATTTTGGAAAGGAGGGGGTGGTTCTGATTTCGACTGGTATGGCGTTCCATATTTTTGGAGCGTTTCCTGCAAAAGAGCGGGCCGCAGTCTTTTGTTTCCGTGTTTTCAGGGGGATGAGTAAGAGGGAGTTGGAACTCCTGAGGTTTCTTGATTGACCGGCTTTCTTGAGGAAAATGATTTGATTTAAACTCTTTGGGAGCGGTTTTGGAAGAAGGAGGAGAATCATTTGAGGACCACTTCGTCTGCACCTACCCGCTCTTTGAGGGCTTTGATGAGAAGACTATGTTCTAGTGTCAAAGGTGGCTGACAAGTCTAGGAGGATGAGTAGACAGCAGTGGTCTGAGTCGAGGGAGTTGAAGATGTTATCCACGATGTTGAGGATTTCAGTTTCGGTGCTGTAGCCTTTTCTAGAGCCCGATTGGTGCTGGTCTAGCAGATTAATATTGTCAATATGATTGTTCAGTTGACGGAGAACGCATTTTTCTAGGATTTTGGCAAGGAAGGGGAGGTTGGAGGCTGGTCTGAAATTATTCAGGTCGGTTGAGTCTAAACCAGGTTTCTTCAGAAGTGGAGTGACTTGACCGACTTTAAGGCAGTCTGGAATGATGCCAGTTTTTAGGAAGCTGTTTATGATCTCGCACCACAGTGGCGCCAGGGTGAGTTTCAGCTCTTTGACCATTTGGGAGGGAAGGGGGTCAAGGTTATGGGAAGACGGCTTGGAGGAGGAGATTAGGTTGAGTTTCTCAGATTCTGTGATGGGGACGAAGGAAGACCAGGGAGTTGTCGGTCGCCAACTCGTTGATGTTTCAATTATTGGGGGGCAGTCTATGTCAGGGGGGATGGAGGTTAGTGTCCAGTGAGAGTTCGATCATGGTGATTTTTTCGTTGAAGAAGTTGGCGAAGTTGTCACATAAGGCTTTAGAAGGCTGGACGAGGGAAGTTGCTGGCTTTGACGTTTGTTTTTTGATGATGTCAAAGAGTTCTCTTGGTCTGTTTTTGGCCTTGTCCAGCACGGTGCAGAAAAAGTTGGATTTTTCATTATTGATGTTTTGTTTGTACTTTCTTCTTGCTGCTCTGAGCTCATCGTAATGACTGGAGGAGGGATTCTTTCTCCAGAGACGTTCTGAGGCTCTGAGTTGCCTTCTTTCCTCGTTAATGGCCTTGTTGAACCAGGATCTGGAGGGTAAGTTCCTGTTTTTTTCCAGTTTCAAGGGGGCAAGATCATCTAGGATGAGGGACATGGTAACATTGTAATGGGATGTGAGTTCTTCCGTAGAGCGGCTCTGAGAAGTTGGCCTAGTATATGATGTTCACTACTCTAGTAAACATGTTGCACCAGTCCAAACCACCCTTATGGTGATGGTTGTAAAGTCAACCTTATAAACCAGCTATCCTAGAGGTAGCGTGGACAGAACAGTCTTAGGCTAAAAGACTCTTGAGGGCGTGTAAAGCCAGCTGTTTTACCCTTGAATAACAAATGAAAGGACACCACACAGGATATATATAAAATATATATGTATTTATTGACTAACACACTCCTCTGAACTCTTTATGAGGTCAGAGGCAAAAGCACATAACAAGTTACACTTAAAAATACTTTAAATAGCACCATTTACAGTTAGGCCCTAGGGGCACGTAAAACCATATATTAAGAAAGTGGTATAAGAACCACGACTTGAGGAAGGAAGAGGCCTAGGACCTAGAGAATCACTGGGGCTACACTATCTGACCCTTAGGTTAGGAGTAGGAGGCCCACAGGCGGCGCGTGCAGTGTCAGTACACTCGCGCGAGAGTCAATAGAAAGTCAATGGGAACTTAGAAGGTAAGTAAATGAAGATTTAGGACACTTCCGGTCTAGCTAGAAGGAAACAACTAAAAACCTAGACACTTGGATAGTCAATACCCTTGAGAGCACCGAAGTACTCGCGTTACCTCACTCACAGGAAGCGGGTGCATAGGTGTGAAGATGTGTCGGGTTTCGCCATAGAAGTCTATGGAGCCTGTGAAGAAAGATGCTGCAGGCGGCCAAGAGGAAGATGTCCGGGTGGATCCAAGGGTGGATCGGAGTTGAAGAAGACCTTAAAGCAGAGGGGACAGAGTCTAGGTCACTAGCCAGTGACCGGGTGGAACCAGGAAGGAACCAGACGCTGTCAAGGAGCAATCAGGTGCTGGGGTGAAGCTTGTCGTTGCAGCCACGCAGACCAGGAGGTGTCGAGGATGACCAGGTGCTGGAGAGGAGCTGTTCCACAAAGGTTCTCGCAGATGGAGGGGTCAGCTTCAAGATCGGAGCCAACAAGCCTAAGCAAAGGCACCCCACCCAGGATACGCAAAAAGATTCTGGTGCAGACCAGGAGGGTCTGAGGTACTTCACATTTTCAGGGAAGCAAGGGCCAGTCTGGAGCAACCAGACCAGCGATGGAGTTTCAAAAGGATTGTCGCCAGAGGGCTACTAGCCAACAGGCCAGCAACCGGACAAGGCTTCGAGCAGAACACAAGCAGAAGGGCCCCACGCAGATTTCGTGGAGTGTGGAGGGCTGGTCTTCGGTGCAGGTGGAGCTCGGTATCGGGGTGTCTCAGTCCCCAGTGCACAGCTTCGAGGTGGCCTCAGGAGCTGCGCTGTTAGCAAGTTGAAGACTTTCCAAGTTGCCTACTTTCACGGGTTCCGACGCCTTCCACGGGGCTCAGCTGTGCTGGGGTCGTGCAGTGGGGTAAGAGAGGTCCGGGAGTCGAGGTCTTGTCAGGCTCTGTGCTCGAGTTCTGGCGGGAACGGGGACAAAGCAAGCCGTTGAGTTGCTGCATGGTGCCTGGTTGCCCAGGGTGGTCACTCCTTGGCCACAAGGGAGATTCTTCAGTCTTCAGCTCAGGTGAATGTCGAAGGGTCCAGAGTTTTGGTTCAAATCGATTCCAGGATTAATCTAAAGTCTCCTGGGTCAGCTCCTACCTTTATACAACTAAAGGGGGCTGGTTTGGTCACTAGGTCCTTCCTATGGGTGGGACAAGAAAGCGGGGTGGTTACACCCCCTTTCCTTTGTGCAGTTTCGCGCCAGAGCTGGGGCTGGAGTGCCCCAGCAACCGGTTTGAACTGGGGTATGCATGGAGCACCTAGAGTGCTCCAGGCAGTGTCTGATTCTATTCAGCCCTCCCTGTCCCAATACACATCCTCCTGTCTGGGGTGGTGCTCGCACCTCCCCAAGCAGGTAACCTATTGTCCAAACCTCCATGACTGGAAGGACTCCCAGCAGCAGGAGGTCAGACTTGTGTCTGTGGCAGCAGCATCCATTTTGTGATGCTGGGGCTCTGGTTAACTTTAACCGGGATAGTCAGAACTAACATATCTTCTCCCTCTAGAAGGATGGAAGGCTACCCCCGTCGCCAGAATTGGCGAGGGGGTAGTATTCCAAAGCGTATGACACTTTACACGACATGAGTTACAGTTCAGCGAAGGGTTATCAGTGTTCAGAATTTAGATGGCGCACAACAGGTAGTGGTTGGGTAGTCACGAAAGGATAGTACTGGTTGGTGCTGCTTGTTCAGAGAGAACCCTGGAAACTCTGAAACCAAAGGGTGGAGAAGCTAACCCTTATGATAAGTAAAACGAACAATCAAGCGCACACAACAATTATAATGATATGAGTAATCCAGGTAGGGTGTTTAAGGATAAGATCACACACGAATGTTCTTTCTATCTTGTTTTAATGGGTATGTGAATGGTCCTCCTATCAAAGGAGACACACAAAGAAAGAAACCAGCCGACACGTGTTTCATCAGATAGGGTGTTAACCCAATGACTCTTCAGGGCTGCAATTGTGTGGGATATCGTAGTATCAGGGGACCGGTGATAATTCCAACCCGGTCCTGATCGGGTGTTTAAGCCAAGAATGTGCTAAAGTCCGCACAGAGTGTAACTGGTGTTTCCCGTATCCGGCAATACCCTCCGCGTTACTCATTGGCATACCGCCGCTCGTTGCGTTGACAACAGGCATTACCCGCCTTTGTCTAAATACAAGCTTCTGATCTTTCAGCCAGTTATCGTGTGTGATCTTATCCTTAAACACCCTACCTGGATTACTCATATTGTTATAATTGTTGTGTGCGCTTGATTGGTCGTTTTACTTTACACAACAGGTTTGGATAAAGCCAAACCAAAGTTAGCATTCAACCACGAGGTTCATAATGCACTTAAGTGTCAGGTTCTGTCTCAACTGCGCCTGCATCGCGCAAAAAACACTGTACAAACTACATTGCCCATGATCCTTTGAGGCGCAGCCAAGAAGTTACTTTAGTGTGTTGATTATGCTTCCTGGTGTGTGTTATTCTGGTTCCTTTTTCTTCCCCGGGCGTGAGAGCGGCTGCTCTGCACGTCGATTCCTGGTCTCCAACAAGTAAGGGGCTACCGTCGACGTCTTCGCTCGAGGGACTTCGCTTTCACAGAATCCGTTGGTAAGAGGCAGCGGGTGTCGGTGGTGATTTTGTTACTTGATTGCCGCTGCTGACAAAAGAGGCGGCGTGGTGGTTTCCTTATCATTTTGATCATTTGAAGTATCTTGGCAAATTGTGCATTCCCTCATTGAGATAGAATGGATTAGAGGTTATGATAATGTCGGGCAAAAGCGGAGCGCTGTGGTAGAAGGAACTACGCGCTGCCGTGTTTTGCGTGACTATTGTGTAATTGGTAAAGGGAGCAGAGCGCAGTAGTGGTCGCAACTACGCGTTGCTGTAGTGTCCCTTATGTTCTGAGTCTATTACAGTATCGGATAAGAAGTTACATTATCTGGACCGAGAGAAGCGGAGTATTGTGGTTCTTGCCTCCTACACACTACTGTGTCCTGAACTTGCAAGTCTGACTATTGGCTTTGTGCTATCTTGAGTTCTTTTCCTTTTGATTTCTACAGAATCCATTATTTCCTCTTTCCTTCATGCTGCTCAGTGGTAGGTTCTAAACAGTGCTTGACTCACATATGTGCACTTGCTTAGATGTTCCACATAAATGCCTGTGACAATATATATATGCTTCTCGTTTATATTCCCCTAGGAAATACTAAGGCAGTAGTGGAGAGTGAAGATTGTTACGTCATTGAAGGGTCTGGTTCTCTTTCTTTAAGCAGGTATACCTGGCTCCTATTAGCGAGAATTTATGAGTGTAGCATTTAAGTATATCAGTGGTGTTTATGAAGGTGTCCTTTTGTCATTTCAGGTTTCCCTTCCCTGCTGACCCCTTCCTTTCCCTTCCCGTTCTTTTCCCTTCTCTTATTTTTCCCTCACCTAATGGCTCAATCACCTTGTAACTACTCTCAGGGTGTTGGTGACATTTGGAGGTGGAACCATTGATTCAACAACTGGATGCTGTGGAGGAAATCTGACATTAAGAGTATATGGTATGGCAATATCATAGAACAGCTATAAGGACATGGTTCCGAAAGCTGCAGACAAGCTCAGCTCATGCTAGAGCACCATCTCACACATAACCAAGCACTCTGTCTCCAGGATTGTTAAGGCCTGCCATAGGAGTGACTTATAGGTTACTATGTGTCTATATGTAGGTAGGTATAGGAATACTACACTTAAGCAAGGGGTGGTTACACGACCATGCCCCAGCTGAGTGATCAGCCAGTTGTGTCTATTTGAGTGGCCAGCCAGGGGTGGCATAATACATGCTGCAGCCCCTGGTAGGCATTGGTTACACCTATGCCATGAGTACCTAGGGTACACTTTTACAGGGGCTGACAAGGTGACCCAATTCCCAATTGTGTATGTACCTAGAGTACATGGCTTGAATTTAGAGAGAGTGCATCTGGGCTGTGGGTCTGATTAGCAGGCCCACAGCCACATCTAAGTCGAAAACCAGTAAAGCAAAAACAAAAAGTGGGGGTGACCATAGGAAGCAGACCATACTCTCCTACAGCGGCCTTCCGGGGAGATGGGTAGGAGGGAGGATACTTTCTCTTCTAACTCAAGTGTGTTGATCTGCGCTATCTTTCTCGCCCATGGGGGGGGGGGGCCTGAGATAGAGGGTAGACACAGGATCTTTTGGGGGAGGTGGAATAGGATAAGGTGATGGTCTGACAAGTCGACCTGAAGGATGTGATCTATAGTGATTGCGTCTTGTTTGGCGATGATGGCATTAAGGATTGCTCCTTTGTTGTCCTTTGAACAGCGAGGGATGAGGTTGTTCGAATGGAGGTTTTGCACTGGAACACTATTCTTATCATTCCAGTGGAGGTCATCCTCCTCGATCTCTGCAATCTATGAATCGCACCCGGTTCAATGTGCCTATGTTCCGTCTGACTCACATGAAAGGCCGCTCCTTTGCATACTTAGGCCCAATTCTCTCCCAGAGTCACTGAGAAGCTGAGCGTCTTTTCTTGCTTCTCACAAAGGTTTGAATACTTGGCTCTTTCAACTTGTTGCACCGAGGAACCCCCCCCCCCCCCCCCTATCTGCTGTGTGCTGGGGAAACTCCTTGGTGTAGCTGTGCGCATTACAACAAATTCAAGTAATAATAACAATTGATCCGCACCTCTTGCAAAGGTCATTGCAGAGGGGAAGACACAACCATATTTCTTGAGGTCGGAACTTCCTCATCTATAAAGCCTTATCTCCCCTTGTTTGCTATACTTCTTTTGATTTGATCAAAAATCTTTTCCCACTCCTCAGACCTGACATACTTGACAATCTTCATTCACAGTTCTTATAGAACAGCTGTTTTACTTGCAAATGGTGAGGCAAACTTGGCATAATATTAAACTAATCCCTGGAAGGATCTTACTTGATTTGAGGGGAAGGGTAATCCTCAACAGCTTGCAACATTTTACCTTTAGGTTGACTGCTACTGGCAGAAACATGATGACCAAGATAATCGCATACATTTTCGCTTGACTATCACTTATGTCAATCCACTCGTCTAATTACTGGGGAGAAGCCAAGATGGCTGAGTGGTGAGTCGCATCCTGCCAAAGCTACCTCTGGGCAAGAAAGGACATGCGGCGACTGGTAGTCGCCTAGAAACTTAAAGATGACTTTCTGCCTGGGATCCATGGAGCGGACTCAGGAAGTGAGCTGATACGACCAATGAGAGCACTGCGGTGCCGGCCGCGGGCTGCAAGACTGTGGTCCTCCAGCAAAGATTCATGAGGGCCACAGCATCATCGTGAGGGGAATCTTGTGATAAGCTGATGCTGAATCCCATACATCAGAGGAGCTTACCAGAGGACTGAACGTACGGCAGCAGATGATTTGCATACGGCCCTACACCCAAGAGAACCAAGACCGATGAGGAGTTAGACAAGGTCGGGCAGAGCCGGTGGAGGGGATGCCCCTGTCATTGAGCAGAATCACAGCCTGGACTTCAGGGACATTCCAGCACAGCATATATGAGCTGCACAACGTCAGGAGATGGGAGCGGCCCGAGGATCACACTGGAGGACCCAATGAGAACAGGGACTAGTGCTGGGGTTTGGAGGGGATTCCTGGTGATCAGAAACTACTGCATGGGGGCAGATTGAGCTGTCAAACAAAGAAGGGGGTTCCCCGTGGGTATCTTTAGGATATGGGCAGGTAGTAGGGGGG
Source organism: Lissotriton vulgaris (assembly GCF_964263255.1). NCBI lineage: Eukaryota > Metazoa > Chordata > Amphibia > Caudata > Salamandridae > Lissotriton > Lissotriton vulgaris. Next base: position 202,748 of record NW_028252406.1, on the reverse strand, counting down.
AAAAACCAATATAAATAGAGAAGGAGAGTACCCTGCCTCAGGATATATAGGCCCTGGCTAGGGGGTCCTAACTGATGTGTATGGAGGGGTGATTAACCTAGGGGTTGACACTACATATAACAATCACATGGTCAAATCAAAAGGACTATACAGTTCAAGTTTAGAAAATATATATTTTTTTATTATTGTTTTCTGATAACAAGGATATTAAAAAAGATTTTTTTAGGAAAAATATATTTTTTTGTATATCATAGGTACATATAAGTCATAAATAAAACAAACAGATATGGGGACAACAATATCAAGACAATTCGTCCTACCCAGTAACAGCCAATTATTACACACACAGTATCATTCACTTCAATCCCTACTCACTCTTTCTCTCCTAATATCATACACCATTCATTCTATCATTCATTCTACTATTCCTAGCGAATACAGCACATAGGTGGTCAAATCGGGATGTTCATCCGGATAGATGGTTTTAGCTACGGGTCCTGATGTAATGAGGACAATGCCCGTATTCCTGGAGACATACGCCGACGCGCGTTTCGGTGACAGGCCAATAAGGCCGCACCTTCGTCACGGCAAGGGGCAGTATACTGGGACGGGCACAGGGATAAAAACTCTGCAATATAGAGAGCAAAACAAAATTCATTTTACTTTTCTGTATAATCATGTACTATTCAAAATACAGTTCTATGCTAGCAACCAGCTTTCATCACCATAGATCACTACATTTTTCAAACGTTTAAAAAAAACATGTTTCCAATATTTCAGTAAGTTATTTTTTCCGTCTGATCTGCTTTGGAGCAATGCTCCTACATTTGACCGGTGATCGCCATGCTATGTCAACCCTCTAGAGACACTCCCTAAAATAGATTCCCTAGTACGTGGAATCTAGAAGGCATCATGATAGCCTTAACTGTATGGACCATAGAGCACATTTAGCACAACACAAGAATCTTCACTTGCATACAGGTATATCTTCCTTTTATAACACACATTCACTTAGATTATAGTCTCTCTCAGTGCTCTTCTTGAGTACACGCATGATTCTATATTACAGACCAAGGACAAAGTCTTGGGACGGCAGCAAGTTCAACTAATCATGATTTGTCAGGATGGATCCCAGTTGGGGACTAGCCAGTATTTTATAACCATGTACACAGTTATTAGGTTATTCCTCCGCCATTTAGACTCAATATTTTACCTGATTTTGTATTAGGTTCTGCTATTCAAGTATAGCAGACTTCAGATGGCGTCATAGGGATGCATGGGCGCCGATGCTGTTGTTGTTTCAAGGGACAGGCTACAAGCAATTCGAATCCTGTGAGGGGGGCAGATAAGTAGCCTCTTATATCTCTAGACGAATCAGATTTTAATAGTTAACTTATACCCCTAATCTTCTCTGAGCTTATTGCCCTATGATGTTATCAGGTGTCCCTCTCTACAATTCTCTTGTTTTTTAGCTAGATCGAAACTGTCATATAGAATCTAGCTGGTAGGCACTTATCTTTAGCGCACAATATAATACTGCCGGTGTTAGAACCACCTACCAGTATGGGTTGGCTCCTTAGCGTTATGCTTTATAGCACCCTTGGGTTTTGGCGATCATCTGGGTTCTATACAGTTGTTGGCACACATAGAGCCTATCGAATAAAACATAGTTGGGTCAAAATAGCATCATGGCCACATTTAGTAGATTATTATCACTATAAGGCGATAGCATATTTGAGGGACATTTCTTAACACCTTACATCGCTACCCCCCAGCGCAGTTGTTATAATCAATACATACCGGGGGTGCAAGCTTATAGTGGTGATATATTTCGTTTCAATGTTCATGAGGCGCAGAGGTGCACAATTCTATAGGGCATCTACGAGCCTAAGGATGGAGACAGCGGTTGAAGGCGCTAATAGACCCAACCCTTACAGATTCAGATATCACGTTCGTTATCTAATTTTATTTACCTTTCAGGCTTCAAATAGGCGTTTCTAGGCGGGGATTCCAATCGTGTTCTGACCTATCGGTTCTTTCAATAGGTGTATTCAGAGGGCGCAGAAGTGCAGAATTCTAGAGGGCATCTACAAGCCTAAGGATAGAGACAGCAGTTGAAGGAGCTAATACACCCAACCTTTCTCGCTTCATGTTTGGCGTTTGTTTTCCCATTACATTTACCTTTTAAAGGTAGAGTAGCCGTTCCTAGGCGGGGGTTTCAATTGTGCTCTGTTATGTCGGTTCCTTTCACGGGTAGCGGGTGGAAGCGATGCCGTCTTACAATTCCGGGCCACCTTCGTAAGGTGCTGGCTGATGCACCGCCTAGGGAGGGGACGGTAGAAAATATTTTAAATGGGATAACCCCGAGCGAAGTTTCTGATTTTCGAGGCACTTGATCAGAGTGCTTACCTTTGTCCCGGAGGCTATTATCCTCAAACTGGGATTCCGCCGACTCGGTCCTTGGTCTGTAATATAGAATCATGCGTGTACTCAAGAAGAGCACTGAGAGAGACTATAATCTAAGTGAATGTGTGTGATAAAAGGAAGATATACCTGTATGCAAGTGAAGATTCTTGTGTTGTGCTAAATGTGCTCTATGGTCCATACAGTTAAGGCTATTAGTTTAGTTTAAGTTTAAAGGAGTTTGTAAAAGCGCCTGGTGACGCCTCCCGGCGTGTCCCCGCGCTGTGGAGAGAGAGTATAATAGTAGAGAGAGAAACCATTCACACTGTAAAGAGGCAGGTTTTCAACTTCTTCCTAAAAGAGGATTCATTACTCTCCAGCCTGATATCCAGAGGCAGGAGGTTCCAGTGCTTAGCCGCTAAGGTGCGGAATGATCTGCCCCCCATTCTAGCTTTTTTGGGGCAGGCAGTTCTGAGCAGACCCATTCCTTTGGATCTGAGAGATCTGTTGGGTTCATACACAGATACCAGACCCGACATATAGGCCGGTGCTCTGTGATGAATTATCTTGTGGCACCAAAGCATAGCTTTATAGACAATCCTCTTACTGATAGGTAGCCAGTGGAGGGCTTCTAGAGAGGGGCGTGAAGGGGCTCGGCGGGGAAGCCTTAACACCAGGCGTGCTGCTGAGTTTTGTAAAACCTGTAGTTTTGTAATGTTTTTCTCCGATGTACCCATGAGTAGCACATTGCCGTAATCTATACGGGACGTTATCAGTGCCTGCGTCATGGTACGCCTGGAGTTGATAGGTAGCAGGTCAAGGGTGCGATTGAGCGTTTTCATCACCCCAAAACATTTGCCTACAGTTTTCTTTATGTGGCTGTCAAAGGACAGCTTATTGTCAACCCATACGCCTAGATTCTTCGCCTCTCGTGTGGGAGAGGGCAGAGGTCCCAGGCAACTGGGCCACCACTCTGCCGTCCATTTGACCTCATTGCCTCCAATAATGAGGACCTCCGTTTTTGTCCCATTAAGTTTCAGACAATGCTCAGTCATCCAAGTGGCCAGTTTGGTCATGCAGGCATTAAAGTTATCAGCTTCCTTAGATGGGGCTTGGGTCAGAGATATGAGAAGTTGCGTGTCGTCGGCGTAGTAGACAAGCTCCACGCCGAACGATTGCACCACCTCTGCCAGTGGGGCCATGTATAGATTAAACAGGGTGGGACTCAGGGCAGAGCCCTGAGGGACCCCCTGTTCAAGCATCACCCTGTCTGAGAGGAAAGTCCCTCTTTGAACTTGGAAGCTCCTGTTAATCAAGAAGGATTTCAGCCATCCCAGTGCCTTGTTGGTAACTCCCGCTTTGTTTAGACACTGTAGCAAGATGGAGTGTGCTACAGTGTCAAATGCGGCACTGAGATCGAGCATGATGAGGGCCATGGTCTTTCCCTCATCTGCTCCCTCTCGTAAGGATTCAGTGGCCCTCAGGAGAGCTGTCTCCGTAGAGAAGCCAGATCTGAAACCCGACTGGGATTTATGGAAGACATTATGGGTCTCAAGATGTTCCATAAGTTGATTATTAGCGATTTTCTCCGCTAACTTGGCCACATAGGGTAGCAAGGATATTGGTCGTAGGTTATCCATTATGTCTTGGCTGATGTTCGGTTTTTTCTTGATGGGTAACATTATTGCCTGTTTCCATTCCTCCGGCAGGCAAGAGGTGGTAAAAGAGATTTGTAGTAAGTGCCTGAGGTGAGGTTCTAATACAGAAAAGGCTTCAGCTAAGATTTTCGGGGGCGCCGGGTCCCGAGGAGATCCTGATTTGATCTTGTTGCACAATTTAGACAGGACTTCATAAGAGGGAACTACAAAAGAGTTAAGACATTCAGGTGTGTTTACAAGATTGTCATTTTCAGTGAAGTCCATGGCCGGCTCTATCTGTTTGGAGATGCTAGAATAGATTTTGTTAATTTTGCCTGCGAAGTATTGTGCAATATTATTACAAGATTCCACGGAATCATTTTGAGCGGGGGAAGTCACATCCACTATGGATATTTCTTTATATATCTGAAACAGTTCCCTGGAGGAATTGCCTGCTTCCATGATACGGGTGTGATAGTGTTCTGCTTTGGCCAAACGTACTGATTTATAGTATTCTCTCTGTGCTGTTTTATATTGCATTTTAGTACCTGCACAGAATTTCTGGCACCAGGCTCTCTCAAGTTTCTTACATGCCGTTTTCAAGGTCTGCAGTTCTTGGCTAAACCAAGGAGCGGCTTTTTTTGACCTCCTGGCATTGGACAGGGTGCGACTGGGGGCTGTAATGTCCAGGGCCTTAGTGACGATATTATTTAAATTCTTATTGGCTGCCTCACAGTCGACCCCTTTAGGAGGGCCTTCGTCTTGGACGATTTGAATGAAAGAATCTAGAGAGAAATTCTTCCATTTTCTGCGTTTGTATCGTAGGGATTGATGACGAAAATGCTCCGTTCTGTCAAGTTGGATTGTGATGGGAATAATATATTGATCCGACCAGGGTACGGGTATAGGATCAGAGGTATACACTCCCTGCCAATTTCCGAAGACGGGATCTAGTAAGTGTCCTAATTGATGTGAAGGTTCTTTATTTTTTAAATCGAGCTGAACCGAGTGCAGTTCCATTCGAATATCAGCAGCGTCTTTATCTAAGTGATCTTCAAAATGAGTATTGAGATCTCCTAGCACTAATAGTCTGGATTTCCTTAGTGCTAGATGAGTTATAGCCTCCATTAGGGTAGATGTAAAATCATACAATCTACCAGGTGGTCGATATATCAAAATGCCTGAAATGGAATGGTTGGGACCAGTGTTGATTGTGAAGGAACCGGCTTCACTGTGATCAACCTGTATGTGTGCTAGGGAACAGACTAGAGGAGCTTTCGTGGCTATGGCAATGCCGCCTCCTCTGCCGTCCTTCCTATCCAGTCTAGATAGGGAATAGCCGTTGGGCATGGCCTGGATAATGTCTGGGTCCGAGTGATCATCTAGCCAGGTTTCGGTCAGGAAAAGGATGTTAAGATTTTGGTCCTCAAGTAGATGGTAGATTTCTAGAGCGTGTTTGCGTAGAGATCTACAATTTAGTAATGCTGCTTTGATGGTAGAACCCGTGCTGGTAGCTGGGACTTGAAGGATGGGTTCAAAGCTGCACCTCATGCATTTTGTTAGCGACTGGGCAAGCAAGGTATGTTTGCACGCGGCAGGCGTGTCAGGTTGTAGTGCAAGCAAAGCATGTCTGCCATACCTTATGGTGGTTTGAGTCAAAATACCAGGGTCTGTGGCCCCGCGCCCCGTCCGGCCGCGGATGGGCGCAGACGGGCTGGACTTTGGCTCGACTTCGGCGCGCTTCCGGCGCGCCCGCTGCACGCGTCCGCTGCACGGTCGCTGGCCCAAGCACATTTATGCTGGAGGGAGGAGTCGCTAGAGCGCTGACCTCTGCTCCCTGAGCCCGGATGTGCAAGGCTCCTCCTCGCCCTCCGCATCAAACGTCCATGATTGGACGCGGCGGACCGGGGCGGGAGTAGGAGAGAGACTAAACTGCCAGGTAAATGCAGAAAATCACAATAACTGTGTCCGATTACCCCACACTGAACGGCCTTCTAGATTCCACGTGTAGGAGAGTAGGGTCTGCAATCCTATGATCACCCAGATTTTTTGCTTTTGTTTCACTGGTTTACGACTTTCTCTGGCTGTGGGCCTGCCAATCAGACCCACAGTCTGGCTGTTCTCTTTCTAAATTACCTCATGTACCCTAGGTGCATCTACCAATTGGTACTGGGCCACCTTATCAGACCCTGTAACTCAGGGCATAGGTGTACCCAGGGCTGCCAGGGGCTGCAGCATGTATTATGCCACCCCTGGCTGGCCTCCTAAATTTGACACAACTGGCTGCATGACAGCTGGGGCAAAGTCGTGTAATCACCCTTTGCTGTAGGTGTAGTATACCTATACCTAACCCTAAAATGGACACACAGATTCCTATCAGTCACTCCTATGGCAGGCCTTGACAATCCTGAAGGCAGAGTGCTTGGAATCGTGTGAGATGGTGCTCTGGCATGAGCTGAGCCTGTCTGCAGCTTGCGGAATCAAGTCCTAATAGCTGTTCCATGATATCGCATACCATATACTCTTAAGTGCATTATAATCCTCGCGGTTAAATGCTATCTTTGGTATTGCTTTATCAAAACATGTCGAGTAAGGTGTCATACGAATTGGAATACTAACCCCTCGCCAATTCTGGCGACGGGGTTAGCATTCCACCCTTCTAGAGGGACACGACATGTATGTAACTGTGAACCCCGGTTAAAGTTAACTGAAGCCTCAGCTCCACAAAATGGATGCTGCCACCACAGACACGAGTCTGACCTCCTGCTGCTGGGAGTCCTTCCAGCGAGGGAGGCCTGGACAAAGGGTTTCCTGTCCGGGGCGGTGCTAGCACCGTCCCAGACATGGTTTTGTGTATCCTGGGTAGGCAGGGCTTTTCAGGAAGGTGACTGCTGAGTGGCACCCCGGTGCTCACTACGCATAGGCCAGTCAGAACCAGTTCCAGGGGCACACCAGCCCCTGGCCTGGGGAAGTCCGGCAGGGGAGAGGGGTGTAACCACCCCCCTCCTGGTCCCACCCATAGGCAGGACCTAGTCACCGGGTCAGCCCCCTTTTTTAGTATAAAGATAGGAGCGGGCCCCCTGTTCAAATTAGATCATCTTTGGAATCAAGATACCACTTTCTTCGAAAGGACTTCACGATTTCTTCTTCAAGATTCTCCCTTGTGGCTAAGGAGTAGTCACCCTGCATCAAGCGGGCACCATCCTAAAGAACACTGCGGTCTGCTGCAAGTCCTTCATCACGAATCCGACGACCCAGCTCGACGAGACCCGGCTTCCCTGGCACCTCTGACCTCTACTCACCTCTACAGCAAAGCTGAGAACCGTGAGTGCGACGAGACCTCGAGGGACCGACGATCGCCAAGACTGCACGACATCTTTACTGCAAGCCCACCGTGTCCTCCACTGGTGAGTGCTTTGGGGTCCGAGAAGCCCCAACCCTGCGCAGCTCCAGCACCCAAGGTCAGCCTCCCTGCATCTCCACGATCTGCGTGGGGCCCTTCTGCTGTTTGCTGTGCACCGCGTTGTTTGGCTACTAGCCGGCTGGCTTGTGGCCTTCTGAACGACGCCCGACGACTTCACGACTGCTGGTCTGGTTGCTCCAGACTGGCCCTTGCTTCCTTCTTGAAGAGAGGCACCCCGGACCCTCCTGGTCCACTCCAGACGCCATTTTGAGTCCAAAGCGTGGGCTTGAATTTGCCAAGGCTTTGTTGCCCAATCCTGGGTCCAGCGACGCCGACAGCTTCTATCTTCGTGGGACAGCTCGATCCTCCATCCTGGTCGCCGACAACGCCTCCTGGTCCGTGAGATCTTCGAGCTCCAGCGTCACCCACTCACCTTGTCGAGGTGGCTACCATCCGGTGCCCTCCTGGTGCCCACTGACTACTGGCTAGTAGTCTCGAACTTGGTCCCCTCTGCTTTCAGGTGTCATCTATCTTCGAGATCCAGGCTTGGATCCAACTGAACTTTCTCCACTGGTCACCGGCCAGCATCTTTTCTTCCGGCTCCTGGTCCGTCTACGAGGATTCCCGACGTCTTTTCAGACCTATGCAGCTGCAGCCCCTGGGCTAGGTAACTTCGGCATTTCGGTGCCCCAGCATAGCCTCACTATCCAAGGGTCAGAATCTACTTTCGTTTTCTCCCTACCAGGTCGGGTTCGCCCGAGAACACTAACTTTCTACTTCCTAGCTACCATAGACTTTTGTCCGCATCTCGCGTGAGAGTGCACACACTGCACCCGAGTCCCCTAGGCCTCCTAGAAGTAATCTAACGATTCCCTAGTCAAGTCCTAGCGATTCCAAAAGCTATTAGTACTGTACTTACCTGCTAGGAATTTCACATTCCACTTTCAGAGTATATGGTTTTCCGTGCCCCTCGGGCATTTGTATATACTGTGCTAACTTAAGTATTTTTATAAGAGTTTTGGTTTGTGCTTAGTACCCTGTCCTCATAAAGAGTACAGGGCTGTTGTGATCTTTAATAAATAACTGTTTATTTTCATAACACTTGTGTGGTGTCCTTTCACTTGGTGTTCAAGGGGTATATGTGTGGTAAACAGCTGGCTTAACACGCCCTCTCGAGTCTTTAGCCTTAGACTGCTCGTATCCATGCTACTAGGATAGCTGGTCTATAAGGTTGACTTACAACCAATCATCAATAAGGGTTGCTGGACTGATACATAGTGTTCACTAGAATAGTGAGCACTGCATATCAGGCCACCTTCTCACATTGGTGGCAGCGGTGGGATTTGAGCTTGCTGTTGTTTTACCACACGTATCCTAAGAATATCTTGTTGAAAGATCACATAAGTACTGTTAGGTACATATAACTAAAGCTTAGAATACTCTGAGTTCTACTGAACCAGCTGTTGTAGCTCCTCAAGGCTTAGCACACCTTGGCTGCAACTCTAGCAAGGGATCAGTAGGTAACACATAGTGTAGGTAGGTGCATCACTTACACCACACTAGAAACAGTATGTCAGACAAAGGTGGAAACGCTGAGTCTCCCCTTGTGTCAGTTGACCCTCCACGGGTCATCCCTTCAAGATATACTGTGCTTAGCTTCCATGAGTTACGACAAGTATGTACCTCTAGGAAGATTAAGCAAGGGGCTAACCCCACAACTGCTTTTCTGATTGGTCTCCTAGAGACTTATGATGCAAGGAGGGCTGGTAACCCAGACCCTTCTACTTCAGAAGGCAATATGCCCTCCCTACAGGGACCCTTTGAGAGCCAGGACCATCCCCTTCAGGAAGCAGATGATGCTGATGATGAGGATGATGACTTGGTATCTGGGGGTGAGGCAGATCAGGGACAGGTAGAAGTCGGTAGACTAACCAGGACCAACTTAAGCAGACATGAGATGGATTCTAGGGGAGCCCTGGGGCCCCTCTCAGGTCAGCTTAACATTGGGAATGGACGAGCTAGGTCTCTATCCAGAGACTCTGGCAGATCCCTTCATACCAATGGCTCTCAACGTTCCTCTCAGAGAGGAATGACATCTCCCCAGAGGAGAATGTATGTAGCTAAGGAAAAGGCAGCCAATCTGAGGATTGAAAGGGAAGAACTTGCCCTGGCCAAAGAAAGGCTTGCCTTTGCTAGAGAGCAACAATTGAGTGGGGCAGTCCCCACTGGTGGCAGCATTGTACCTAGCAATAGGGAAAGGAGTTTTGATACAAAACACCTTGGTAAGATAGTGCCCCCCTTTAAACAAGGGGATGACATCCACAAATGGACTACTGCTTTGGAGAGGGCCTGCACTGTGCAAGGTGTTCCCCCAAGTCAGTGGGCAGCTATCTTGTGGCTCTCCTTTGAAGGTAAAGGAAGAGACAAGCTCCTCACCACAAGGGTAGAGGATGCTAATGATTACCAAGTCTTGAAAAATGCACTGGTTGATGGGTTTGGCCTAACCACTGAGCAGTACAGGGTGCTGTTCAGGGATACCCAGAAAACTCAGTCTCAAGATTGGGCTGACTTTGTAGATTGTGCCACTAAGGCTTTTGAGGGCTGGTTGCTGGGCAGTAAGGTTACTGATTATAAAGGATTGTACAATTTGATGATGAGAGAACAAATTTTAAACAATTGTCAGAACCAGTTGTTGCATCAGCATCTTGTTGACTCAGATCTGACCTCTCCCCAAGAATTGGGAAAGAAGGCAGACAGATGGGTTAGAACAAGAGTTAAACAGAACCAGGGCCAGAATCAAGGTGGTCAGAAGAAAGCAGACCAGAAGGGTAAAGATTCTAAGGGGGAACAAAATGACCAGAAGTCTTCGACAGGTCCCCAACAACCCAAAGAGGGTGGGGGTCAGGCTCCCCAAAAGAAGAAAGAAGGCCAATCTAAAAGGTGGTGCCAATACTGTAAAAGTAAAACTCACTGGTTTAGTGAGTGCACCAAGAAAGGAGGAGGGCAGACTCCTGCCACTGCAGCCCCTAAGGCACCTGTGCCCCCTAGTACAGCCAGCAGTGGTAGTGCACCTCCCAAGGGTTTAGTAGGGTTAACCCTGGGTTCTGAGGGGAGTGACAACTTAGTTGGCACCCTTACTCAGGCTGTCCTTGTCAGTACAGGGGATATGGATATGTCCCCTGACATCAGTCCCAATACTTTGGGCAAATACAGACAGACACCTTTCATTAATGGAAAAATGGCTCAGGCCTATAGGGACACTTGTGCCAGTGTCACAATGGTGACACCTAGCTTTGTGGACCCTGGACAGATCATGCCAGGTACAGAATTCCTGGTGACCAATGCAAGCAATGTCACTACCAATCATAGTATGGCAATTGTAGCTTTCTCCTGGGGAGGGGTAACTGGCCAAAAGAAGGTTGTAGTTAGTTCAGACCTCCCAGTGGATTGTTTGTTGGGCAATGATTTGGAGTCATCACAATGGTCAGAAGTGGAGCAGAGGACTCACCTCGAAATGTTAGGCTTGCCAGCACATGTGTTTGCTGTGACCAGGTCACAGGCCAGGAAATGCCCCACTGAACAGGTGCTGGATCCTGGAACAACGGACCAGACACCTTCCAAGAAAAAGAGCAGTAGGGTTAAGGCTGTGCCTTCCCCCTTGCCCCAGGTTGTGGATCAAGTCTCAGAGGAGGCTGACCGACAGGAATTGAGGGAAACTGAGCCTAGGGAGTTTGAACTTGATCAAGTTGAATTCTTGGGCTCAGGGGGACCCTCAAGGGAAGACCTGGGGAAGGACCAGTTAGACTGCCCTTCTCTTGAACCCCTCAGACAGCAGGCTGCTGCTGAGGCTGCTGGGAACGCCACAGGTACCCACAAGGTATACTGGGAAGATGGACTCCTGTACACTGAGTCAAGAGACCCCAAGCCTGGCATGACCAGGAGGCTGGTTGTACCCTTGTCTCAGAGAGGTTTCCTACTTACCTTGGCCCATGAGATTCCCTTAGCAGGTCACTTAGGCCAGACAAAGACTTGGGACAGGCTTGTCTCACACTTTCACTGGCCTCACATGAATGAGGATACCAAGGAGTTTTGTCGCTCCTGTGTCACTTGCCAAGCCAGTGGTAAGTCAGGTGGCACAACAAAGGCCCCCCTTATACCAATGCCTGTGGTGGGGGTGCCCTTTGAAAGAGTGGGGATTGACATTGTTGGTCCAATGGAACCCCAGACAGCATCAGGGCACAAGTTTATACTGGTGGTAGTGGATCATGCCACCAGGTATCCTGAAGCTATTCCACTTAGGACCACCACAGCACCTGTGGTGGCAAGGGCCCTAGTTGGAGTGTTCTCCAGAGTGGGCCTCCCTAAGGAGGTTGTCTCTGACAGAGGTGCAAACTTCATGTCAAGCTACTTAACTGCTATGTGGAAGGAGTGTGGTGTCAATTACAAATTCACTACACCCTATCACCCACAATGCAATGGGCTTGTTGAAAGGTTCAACAGGACCCTAAAAGGGATGATTCATGGACTACCTGAAACACTCAGGCGTAGATGGGATGTCCTGATGCCCTGCCTTCTGTTTGCTTACAGAGAGGTCCCACAAAAGGGGGTTGGCTACAGCCCTTTTGAACTTTTGTATGGGCATCCTGTGAGAGGCCCCTTGTGTTTGGTGAAGGAAGGATGGGAGAGACCTCTCAAAAAGCCTGCAACCAACATAATGGACTATGTACTTGGTCTCCGCTCCAGGATGGCTGAGTATATGGAGAAGGCATCTGAAAACTTTAAGGCCAGTCAAGAACTTCAAAAAGCTTGGCATGACCAAAAGGCTGTCCTGACTGTTTACCAGCCTGGACAGAAGGTGTGGGTGTTGGAGCCAGTGGCCCCAGCAGCACTCAAAGACAAATGGTCTGGGCCCCACACAATCCTTGAGCAAAAGGGAGAGGTCACCTACCTGGTGGACCTTGGAACTCCCAGGAGTCCCCACAGGGTACTCCATGTCAACAGGCTCAAAGCATATGTCAACAGGAAGGACATGAGCTTGCTCCTGGCCATAGATGAGGGACAGGAGGAAGAGAGTGACCCTCTCCCAGACCTGCTCACTCAGAATCCTGAAGATGGGTCAGTAGATGGTGTTGTCTTTTGTGGCAGCCTCTCTGAACATCAGCAGAAAGACTGTAAACAGGTTCTTCTGTCTTTCAGACATATGTTCTCTCTGACACCCAGTCAGACCAATTGGTGCACCCATGAGGTTGACACTGGTGACAGCCTGCCAGTCAAGAGTAAAATCTACAGGCAGCCTGATCATGTTAGAGACTGCATAAAAACTGAAGTGCAGAAAATGTTGGAGTTGGGAGTCATTGAACCCTCAGATAGCCCTTGGGCTAGTCCAGTAGTTCTAGTGCCAAAGCCTCACACCCAAGATGGTAAGAGAGAGATGAGGTTTTGCGTAGACTACAGGGGTCTCAATGCAGTCACTAAGACTGATCCCCATCCAATACCAAGGGCAGATGAACTTATAGATAGATTGGCTTCTGCCAACTACTTAAGTACATTTGACTTAACAGCTGGGTATTGGCAAATCAGGTTAGCTGAGGATGCCATGCCCAAGACAGCATTTTCAACCCCTGGTGGGCATTATCAATTTGTGGTAATGCCCTTTGATCTGAAAAATGCACCTGCCACCTTCCAAAGGTTGGTGAATCAAGTCCTTACTGGGCTGGATGACTTCTGTGCAGCATATCTAGATGATATTGCTGTCTTTAGCTCCACCTGGGAGGATCACCTGGTCCACCTGAGGAAAGTGTTAGAGGCTCTGCAAGCAGCAGGCCTCACTATCAAGGCCACCAAGTGCCAGATAGGGCAGACACAGGTTGTATACCTGGGCCACCTTGTAGGTGGAGGCCAGGTTCAGCCACTGGAGAGCAAAATACAGTCAATCAGGGACTGGGCTCCTCCAACCACCCAGACTCAGGTTCGAGCTTTCTTGGGCCTGACTGGATACTACAGAAAGTTTGTCAGGAACTATGGTTCCATTGTGACACCATTAAATGAACTGACAAGTAAGAAAATGCCAAAAAAGGTTCAGTGGACAGCAGGCTGTCAAAAAGCATTCGATGACCTAAAGCAGGCCATGTGCACAGCACCTATCCTTTAGAGTCCAGACTACTCCAAACCATTCATTGTCCAAACAGATGCTTCTGAGTTGGGTGTGGGAGCTGTTCTTTCTCAACTGAATTTTGATGGTCAGGATCAGCCCATTGCTTTTATAAGCAGAAGGCTGACCCCCAGAGAGAAGAATTGGTCAGCTATTGAGAGGGAGGCCTTTGCTGTGGTTTGGGCCCTGAAGAAGCTGAGGCCATACTTGTTTGGCACTCACGTCAAGATTCAGACCGACCATAAGCCCCTCTTGTGGCTAAATCAGATGAAGGGTGAAAACCCCAAACTGCTTAGGTGGTCCATTTCCCTACAGGGGATGGACTTTACAGTGGAACATAGACCTGGTACTGATCATGGCAATGCCGATGGGCTCTCCAGATATTTCCACTTAGAACAAGAAGACTCACCTGGTCAAGGTTAGCTTATTGTCCCAAAGTTTGGGGGGGGGGGTCATGTAGGAGAGTAGGGTCTGCAATCCTATGATCACCCAGATTTTTTGCTTTTGTTTCACTGGTTTACGACTTTCTCTGGCTGTGGGCCTGCCAATCAGACCCACAGCCTGGCTGTTCTCTTTCTAAATTACCTCATGTACCCTAGGTGCATCTACCAATTGGTACTGGGCCACCTTATCAGACCCTGTAACTCAGGGCATAGGTGTACCCAGGGCTGCCAGGGGCTGCAGCATGTATTATGCCACCCCTGGCTGGCCTCCTAAATTTGACACAACTGGCTGCATGACAGCTGGGGCAAAGTCGTGTAATCACCCTTTGCTGTAGGTGTAGTATACCTATACCTAACCCTAAAATGGACACACAGATTCCTATCAGTCACTCCTATGGCAGGCCTTGACAATCCTGAAGGCAGAGTGCTTGGAATCGTGTGAGATGGTGCTCTGGCATGAGCTGAGCCTGTCTGCAGCTTGCGGAATCAAGTCCTAATAGCTGTTCCATGATATTGCATACCATATACTCTTAAGTGCATTATAATCCTCGCGGTTAAATGCTATCTTTGGTATTGCTTTATCAAAACATGTCGAGTAAGGTGTCATACGAATTGGAATACTAACCCCTCGCCAATTCTGGCGACGGGGTTAGCATTCCACCCTTCTAGAGGGACACGACATGTATGTAACTGTGAACCCCGGTTAAAGTTAACTGAAGCCTCAGCTCCACAAAATGGATGCTGCCACCACAGACACGAGTCTGACCTCCTGCTGCTGGGAGTCCTTCCAGCGAGGGAGGCCTGGACAAAGGGTTTCCTGTCCGGGGCGGTGCTAGCACCGTCCCAGACATGGTTTTGTGTATCCTGGGTAGGCAGGGCTTTTCAGGAAGGTGACTGCTGAGTGGCACCCCGGTGCTCACTACGCATAGGCCAGTCAGAACCAGTTCCAGGGGCACACCAGCCCCTGGCCTGGGGAAGTCCGGCAGGGGAGAGGGGTGTAACCACCCCCCTCCTGGTCCCACCCATAGGCAGGACCTAGTCACCGGGTCAGCCCCCTTTTTTAGTATAAAGATAGGAGCGGGCCCCCTGTTCAAATTAGATCATCTTTGGAATCAAGATACCACTTTCTTCGAAAGGACTTCACGATTTCTTCTTCAAGATTCTCCCTTGTGGCTAAGGAGTAGTCACCCTGCATCAAGCGGGCACCACCCTAAAGAACACTGCGGTCTGCTGCAAGTCCTTCATCACGAATCCGACGACCCAGCTCGACGAGACCCGGCTTCCCTGGCACCTCTGACCTCTACTCACCTCTACAGCAAAGCTGAGAACCGTGAGTGCGACGAGACCTCGAGGGACCGACGATCGCCAAGACTGCACGACATCTTTACTGCAAGCCCACCGTGTCCTCCACTGGTGAGTGCTTTGGGGTCCGAGAAGCCCCAACCCTGCGCAGCTCCAGCACCCAAGGTGAGCCTCCCTGCATCTCCACGATCTGCGTGGGGCCCTTCTGCTGTTTGCTGTGCACCGCGTTGTTTGGCTACTAGCCGGCTGGCTTTTGGCCTTCTGAACGACGCCCGACGACTTCACGACTGCTGGTCTGGTTGCTCCAGAATGGCCCTTGCTTCCTTCTTGAAGAGAGGCACCCCGGACCCTCCTGGTCCACTCCAGACGCCATTTTGAGTCCACCGCGTGGGCTTGAATTTGCCAAGGCTTTGTTGCCCAATCCTGGGTCCAGCGACGCCGACAGCTTCTATCTTCGTGGGACAGCTCGATCCTCCATCCTGGTCGCCGACAACGCCTCCTGGTCCGTGAGATCTTCGAGCTCCAGCGTCACCCACTCACCTTGTCGAGGTGGCTACCATCCGGTGCCCTCCTGGTGCCCACTGACTACTGGCTAGTAGTCTCGAACTTGGTCCCCTCTGCTTTCAGGTGTCATCTATCTTCGAGATCCAGGCTTGGATCCAACTGAACTTTCTCCACTGGTCACCGGCCAGCATCTTTTCTTCCGGCTCCTGGCCCGTCTACGAGGATTCCCGACGTCTTTTCAGACCTATGCAGCTGCAGCCCCTGGGCTAGGTAACTTCGGCATTTCGGTGCCCCAGCATAGCCTCACTATCCAAGGGTCAGAATCTACTTTCGTTTTCTCCCTACCAGGTCGGGTTCGCCCGAGAACACTAACTTTCTACTTCCTAGCTACCATAGACTTTTGTCCGCATCTCGCGTGAGAGTGCACACACTGCACCCGAGTCCCCTAGGCCTCCTAGAAGTAATCTAACGATTCCCTAGTCAAGTCCTAGCGATTCCAAAAGCTATTAGTACTGTACTTACCTGCTAGGAATTTCACATTCCACTTTCAGAGTATATGGTTTTCCGTGCCCCTCGGGCATTTGTATATACTGTGCTAACTTAAGTATTTTTATAAGAGTTTTGGTTTGTGCTTAGTACCCTGTCCTCATAAAGAGTACAGGGCTGTTGTGATCTTTAATAAATAACTGTTTATTTTCATAACACTTGTGTGGTGTCCTTTCACTTGGTGTTCAAGGGGTATATGTGTGGTAAACAGCTGGCTTAACACGCCCTCTCGAGTCTTTAGCCTTAGACTGCTCGTATCCATGCTACTAGGATAGCTGGTCTATAAGGTTGACTTACAACCAATCATCAATAAGGGTTGCTGGACTGATACATAGTGTTCACTAGAATAGTGAGCACTGCATATCAGGCCACCTTCTCACACCACGTACTAGGGAATCTATTTTAGGGAGTGTCTCTAGAGGGTTGACATAGCATGGCGATCACCGGTCAAATGTAGGAGCATTGCTCCAAAGCAGATCAGACGGAAAAAATAACTTACTGAAATATTGGAAACATGTTTTTTTTAAACGTTTGAAAAATGTAGTGATCTATGGTGATGAAAGCTGGTTGCTAGCATAGAACTGTATTTTGAATAGTACATGATTATACAGAAAAGTAAAATGAATTTTGTTTTGCTCTCTATATTGCAGAGTTTGTATCCCTGTGCCCGTCCCAGTATACTGCCCCTTGCCCTGACGAAGGTGCGGCCTTATTGGCCTGTCACCGAAACGCGCGTCGGCGTATGTCTCCAGGAATACGGGCATTGTCCTCATTACATCAGGACCCGTAGCTAAAACCATCTATCCGGATGAACATCCCGATTTGACCACCTATGTGCTGTATTCGCTAGGAATAGTAGAATGAATGATAGAATGAATGGTGTATGATATTAGGAGAGAAAGAGTGAGTAGGGATTGAAGTGAATGATACTGTGTGTGTAATAATTGGCTGTTACTGGGTAGGACGAATTGTCTTGATATTGTTGTCCCCATATCTGTTTGTTTTATTTATGACTTATATGTACCTATGATATACAAAAAAATATATTTTTCCTAAAAAAATCTTTTTTAATATCCTTGTTATCAGAAAACAATAATAAAAAAATATATATTTTCTAAACTTGAACTGTATAGTCCTTTTGATTTGACCATGTGATTGTTATATGTAGTGTCAACCCCTAGGTTAATCACCCCTCCATACACATCAGTTAGGACCCCCTAGCCAGGGCCTATATATCCTGAGGCAGGGTACTCTCCTTCTCTATTTATGCAGATTGAGCTGTCACCAGAGCTGCACCTGGCCTGGATGACCACCCGGCGTCCCTGCTCTGTCTTGGTTGAGTGGCATCAGCTGGATGGGGTAGACTAGGCTAAACTTCAGTACCCACCAGTACCCGCTGATAATGAGACTGGAAGTGACAGACCACCCTCTTAGAGGATAAACAGACCTGTTGCTGTGGGATGACCACCCAAGGTATGTATCAATAGGATCCACCGCGCGGGCCTAATGAGACAGCCCCAGCAACAGAATCACAGCAATGTGCTTGTTAAATTCATCTGCTTCCATGAAACAGAGGATGTCCTACGGCATACTAGAAGAGTGGGAAAGGGGAGCTTTCAAGACTACTCCTGCACCATCTACCAGGAAGTCTCCCAGCTCATGCTTCAGCGACAGGCCGAATTCCTCCCGATAACTGGGAAGACAGCACTTGCTACAGATGGACTTACCTTTTCGGAATCTCCTTCGAAATCACCGTCGAAGATAAATGCCACACTGCTATGGACGTGCAGAAAGCGGTGGCCCTGCTGGGGTATCCCTTAGAAAACCTCCCTGAGGATTCACAACCAAAGATCTCGGAGTGCGGAATCCTCCGGAGGGGAGGGGAAGACTGGCAGCACCCTCACCCTCAAGGTCAGGTGGAGGTCGTCGACAGGAGAGTGATCACAACATACCATCTGAATGATCCTTGGAACATGTACACACAACTGGGACCTCAGAGCCACCTGGAGAGGCCGAACTATGGAGTTGTGAAGCTATCTGACAGTACAATCGGTGCAGTCTAGTGGGAGCAGTGGGAGGTCCAGAGAATCCTCCTTAGTGCACTAGCTATTCCTGGAAGAACTAGGTCTGATCTGGGGGTGGCGGGCATTGCCGTAGAGGAGGGCCTATCTGTGCTTGATCGAGTGGTTATGGGGGCACAGGCCATCCGGGAAAAAGCCATTACATTGCATGTGTTACAACGCATGCGATTACAACGCGGTCATTACAACGACCGTGTTGTTACATAGCAGTACATTACAACGCAAGTCATTACATCGACTTGCTGTAGGGGTCGAGCTAACATAAGGAATAGTATAATTTACTATTCCAACACCATCCCTACTTTTTCACACACAGGAGTTGGAAAAGTAAATTATACTATTCCTAAATCCAGAGTGCTCCCTACAGCAAGGCGTTGTAATGACTTGCGTTGTAATATACTGCGATGTAACAACGCAGTCATTGTAACAACCACGTTGTAATCGCATGTGTTGTAAACACATGCGATGTAAAGTGTCCTATTCGAGTCACCCACATCTATCAATCATTTGGGGGAGTTCTCCACCCTCCTAATTTTGACACTTTTATGGTTGATTATCTTTTATGGTTTATTTTTTGGTTTGGGGTTATTGGGAGGGAGGGATATAGTGCCCACCATAAAACAGTTCCCACATTAAGGCAATGCCCTTCAGTGCACATACAACCTCCCCTCATATACCACAATGGTTCAGATAGTCTCACTTAACACACAAGCTTTGAACTCCCCTAACTAACATGGTACCATCTGGCAGACCCTCTGACAAACCAACCCAGACATCATCTGTCCCCAGTAGACTCCTCTCCTTCGGAAAGATGAGGGGAATCTTAAACACACCACACGCCATATAGCTTCCAACTCCTCAGATAACACTAAACAACAGGGAGTAGCAATCCTCCTGAGACGCAACTTCCCCTTGGTGATCTCCCACGCTAAAACCAATAAAGACGCTAGATACCTCATACTGGTGGGAGCACTGGAAGGATGACGTATCACTTTAGCCACGGTATATGCACTGAATACTTCACATGATCCCTTCCTTTTAGGCTGAAAAATTGGCTGGAGTGTACAGAGTTGAGATGGTCCTCACTGGGGACTCACATGGTCTGGGACCCTCACAGGGAAAGGGAGGTAGGATGTGGAATTCATATGGAAGCTTTTTCTAAAGAACTAAAAAAAGGTTATGGGGGACTTGGACCTCTGAGATGCTTTGTGAAGATACACAACATCACCTGGCTTCACCTTCTATTCACATGTCCATCTGACACGCTCCTGTGTCGATTACATGCAATTGAGCAACCCCCTTGTGGGCCTGCTTCACTCTGGGGAGATCAGGCCCATTGCTGTATCTGACCATGCCCCTGTCCTGATCGCTCTTGATCTGGGGCAACGGAAACTGCACGGAAATTGGAGGCTTCATCTCTCCTTGCTGAGGGATACGGTTGTTCAGCGGGAAATAGATCATCACATCGTATAATATTTTTGGGCAGATTTACAAGAAATTGAAGCATCTGTATAGATGCGGCAGTTTCCCTGCACCAACCTGTGATATCCTTCCCCCACCATGGATGCGCCGTGTTTACAATATGGCGCACCATGGCGCAAGGATTGACAGATGTGTCAGAAATTCTGATGATTCTGTTGGCCCAAAGGTCACACATTGCTGGAGACGTGTTGCAAGCACGACACAACTCCAGCAATGCAGGGGAGCCCTATACTCATTGTACTGCATCACTCCTTACGCCTACTTGAAGCAGGCGCAAGGTTTTGACGCAGTGGCATTCTAGAAGGGACGCAGTAAACTTTTGTAGATTTCACTGCGTCACTTCTACGAGGCTTTCCTGCATGGGAACACCCACCCTGCATATATTATACCTGATACAGGTATAATGGGCCCGATTCACAGAATGAACTTAAGACTAAATCCTAAACTTACTACTATTTGGTATTCACAGAATGCACTTACTACTTTCAGGATTCACAGAGTGAACTTACTACTTTCGGGATTCACAGAATGAACTTACTACTTTCGGTATTCACAGAATAGACTTAAGACTACTAACTTTACGTCCGAACTCGGGCCGTAAATTACGGCCCGGGGGCGGAATTTCCGGCTTGGGGGCGGAGCTTGCGGCCCGGAGGCGGAGCTTCCGGGCTGGAGGCGGAGCTTCCGGGCCGGAGGCGGAGCTTGCGACCTAGAGGTGGGCATTTCAGCCATGCCTAAATCCCCACTTCTGGGCCGCAAGCTCCGCCTCGGGCCCGGAAGCTCCGCCTCCAGCCCGGAAGCTCCGCCTCCGGGCCGCAAGCTCCGCCCCTAAGCCGGAAATTCCGCCCCCGGGCCGTAATTTACGGCCCGAGTTCGGACGTAAAGTTAGTAGTCTTAAGTCTATTCTGTGAATACCGAAAGTAGTAAATTCATTCTGTGAATCCCGAAAGTAGTAAGTTCACTCTGTGAATCCCAAAAGTAGTAAGTGCATTCTGTGAATACCAAATAGTAGTAAGTTTAGGATTTAGTCTTAAGTTCATTCTGTGAATCGGGCCCCTAGTGACGGAGGGCTTTACAACGTGACACATTTCCATAGATGTGTCACATTGTGAATTGGCTGCATTGTTTACTCTGACTCTGAGTCACAAAAGTGACACAACAGCAGCGCAAAAGTGTCGCAAGCAAGGGGCTTGCAAATCTGCCCCACAATGCTTAATGTGGGAGGAGGAGTTTCTATATACTGGGTCCGGGACATCTTCAGGGCAGTTATTAGGAGCCATTTTATAGCAGCAGCAGCTGGACGAACTGGACTCCAAATGTTGGAGATCCAGTAACTGGAGAATACAATACAGAGATTGGAAGAGAAGACTGCAGCACCCTTCCCACAGCACCACTCACTCCTATATCACAGCTGCGGCCAATTACGCATGTGGTTCACTAATAAGGCAAACCTTTCGCTGCTTCATCTAAGAAAGCGTTCATACATTTATAGTGCTAAGGTGGGCACCTACTTAACATGCGCCATGTGGGGCAAGAGAGAAAAATAATATATTTGGGAAATCCTTGATGATACTGGGATCACCGTAGTTGAAGAGGCGAGAAAAGCAGATGAACTTTGAAGCTATTATGAGACCCTCTACGGAAACATTATCTCCCCCTCTGAGCACAAGAAGCCTTTTTTGAAGCAGGTGAAACTTCATAGACTAATGACTATTAAGAGAGACTCCTTAGACAGTCCTATCCTGCCTGAAGATGTTTGACTAGCTATCAAATCTCTGAAACCTGATAAAACCCCAGGACCCGATTGCCTCACGGCTTAGTTCTATAAAACCTACTCCTCTGAATGAATCCTGAAACTCACTGTGACAGCAGGTGTTGTATCTCACACTCTAAGGAAAAAGGGGGTATTGGTCATACAAAAACCTGACAAAGATGCCTCGCATTCCGCATCTTATCTTTCGATAGCTCGTCTCAACATAGACGCAAAAACATTTACAATGGTGCAACACAGGTAGTGATGGTATAGGCTGTCGCGCTATCAATCTTAGAATTGCAGTAGAATATATTTGTAATTTGCTAAAAGCAGTCCAAATTATTACAGTAAGGTGATGGTGCCTCTCAAGGTAATGATAACATCCCACTACCCAAGATGTCGACTTTGAACTGAAATCCAAAGGGATAACGGTTCTAATGAGCTAACTTCACAATTTTTGTACCTCGGGACTCAGTTATTTAACATAGAGGCATGTGCTTCTATGGGAAAGGAATTCTGGTCCTGACCTTCTTACAGAATCATGACACATCGACAGGTGAAGAGAACATATCCAATATGTAACTGTTGTATAGAGAGCATCCAAGACTTCAGTAGTTGTTACTGTTTTAATGTCGTATTCCAAACAATTGTCATTGGAGTGGTATCATGTTTAAAAACATTCAGTAGCACATTGTTGGAAAGTTCTTCCGTGCAAGAATCCCCAAAAAAACGAAGAGGCAGCCGACACGAGTTTCGTCACTAAACAGTAACTTTCTCAAGGCTCGTGAAGGTTTCCTGATTTAGATGCAATCTACGCGGTTTGGACGAGGTTGCAAGGTAGAGCAAAAGATTCTTGAACCATGGATGAGGGTTGTGTCGCCTCTCAATCCTATGAAACAGTTCCAAGCTTTATGGGGATGTATTCCTTTTTAGAAAGTAATCAAGCTGCTATAAATTTGCATGATTTTTCCACAACCGATTAAAATATGATCCAAGAAGAAGTCAAACAGGACCTGTAAATGTGGCAGTAAGGGTAGGTTAATCCTCAATATCTTCGAGCATGTCTCCAAGACACTTCCCCCGGACGGCAAGAACTTTAGAGACGCGCGGCAGTTTACTGCAAGAGCATATCAAGCTTGTTCTAATGCCAAAAGACTTTCTATCGATTTATTTAGGAACTTATTAAGGTTCCCAGCCACTCACACGACTCGGCTCAGTGGGTCACCTTTACTTCTTTGTATGTTTCACTGGGACAGATAACCGATTTAAATAGCGTACTTTGCAATTACTGTGGTTATTGTCTGCTCACTGGGCTATAACCTTGTACATGTATTTTTAAATACATTATTGGTGGCTAAACACTTACATCACCTTCTGGAAATCATCGCGCGCTGCATTGCGCGACTGCAGCTTATTTACATCAGCGCTGCCCTTTCGGTCGCGGTCACGTGACTACTCGTGACTCACCCGCCATCTTGAGCAGGGAAGGGCTGCGCTCCAGTCGATCGAACGCTCCCTCCCTTCCCGCCCCTTTCATGCATAAAATCAAAGGTACTTTCCGTCCGCGGAGCGGGCGGGCGCAGCTGGCGCGCCGGCGGCGCGCCGGAGGCGCGCCAGAGGCAAGCCCGTCTGCGCCCGTCCGCGCCGGGACCGGGCCCAGGGCCACAAATCCTGCCAAAAATTCATCGGGAAGTGCCATAACTTACTCCAGACATGACTTACTTGCCTCATGTCCACTCGACATGTCCAAATGTCCAAAAATTAACCCCTCAGAAATTCATAAAGACATGACCATAGCTTGTCCTCACTGCCTCTACTCTATCCCCCTTCTTCCTCCCCATCAAACCATTGGCACTCCAATTAACCATGATGCAGGTGCTACTACTTCCATAGCTCTTATCAATGCGCGCTCTCTTGGTAAGCACAGACAGGAGATATTCGATCTTATTACTGACAATGCTCTCGACATCCTGTTCATTACGGAAACGTGGACAGATGACTCCTCACAGCCAGATCTGGTCATCGCCGTGCCACCCGGATTTAAGGCCTACTGTCAAGACAGGCCCAAACAAAGAGGGGGTGGGCTGGCCATAATCGCCAGAGACATATACCCTGTTAGAACAACCTTCATTCCTTCCACCGCCTGTGAGGCCATGCAATTTTCTATTAATATCTCTCCTTCATTCAACTTTAAGGGTATGTTAATATATCGGCCCCCGGGATCAAAAACTACTTTTCTGTCCAGCTTAAATACTATAATGGAATCTGTAGCCACAGAAACCAGTTTCACAGTTCTCGGTGACCTGAATTTTCACTTAGATCTTGATCACCTAGCCGACTCTGTTGCCCTCACCACTGACCTAGGCAATCTAGGGTTAAAACAGCTTGTAATGTCCCCCACTCACCAAGCAGGCCACATTCTGGACCCCATTTTTTCCAATTTAGAGGGACTCCAAATCACTAACATTTTGCCCATGCAGTGGACAGATCACTTTGCCATCTTTGCGAACATTGCTACTGGCAACGATTGTAATAACAATCCCCAATTGGTACCTAAATTACCGTTTAAAGACTGGAAAAATATAAATCTAGAAAATTTTAAGCTCACACTCATACAAACCTGTCCAGAGTTTGCTGCCGACCCCAATTTAGCTCTCCAGCAATTATATGACTGGATTGGCCAGGCATCCCACCAATCAGCCCCTTCCAAGGAACACTCCAGCAACAGAGCTAAACCCACCGCTCCTTGGTATAACGACAAACTTAGGACACAAAAACAGATAAACCGCAGCAAGGAGAGAACCTGGAGAAAAGACTATGATGCTGTCAGTAAGTCTGCCTATAGGGAAGCCGTTGCCCTATATAAAAATATGATAGCACAAGCTAAAAGAGAATATTACACTGACCAAATCGAGCAGGCCAGGAACTCTAGTAAACAACTATTCTCCATTACCAAAGCTTTATCAGGTAACTCCCCGGATCTCACGCCCCCCGTCACAATCGCTGTGTGACTCTCTTGCATCTTTTTTCTACTCTAAAGTAGATGACATTTACCAAGCATTTTCCTCCAAATCACTTCCGGCCTCCACATCATCCGTCACTTCCTCCTCAGCTAATGTTTTTCCGTGCTTTCAACCAGTCACCCAGGAGCAAATAAAAAACACACTTCTGACCATCAAATCAGGCTCACCCCTCGACCCCTGCCCTCTATCTGTCCTCAGACCAGTCTTAGAAGTTATCATACCGGCACTCACACAGGTCTGCAATTTGATACTGCGGTCAGGCCAATACCCTAATTCGCTCAAAAACACTCTACTAAAGCCTCTGTTAAAAAAAACCCTCGCTGGATAAAAATGAGCTGAAAAATTACCGACCAATTGCCAGTTTACCGTTCATTGCAAAGACAATTGAAAAGATCATGAACACCCAGATCTCTGAGTTCATTGAAGTACACCAGCTCCTGGACAATACGCAGTTTGGGTTCCGAAAATATCACGGGACCGAGACAGCCCTGATCAAAGCCGCTGATGACATCAGGGATATCAGGGACCAAGGTGGCACTGCCATATTGGTTCTGCTAGACCTATCAGCGGCTTTCGACACGGTCGACCACAACATCTTGGTCGACCGTGTCCAAGGATTTGGCATCTGTCATACTGCCAAAAACTTAATAGCCTCCTTCCTTGCTAACAGAACGCAGGCGGTCATCCTAGGACCCTTTCAATCAGCACAACTCTCCGCCCCCTGTGGTGTTCCTCAAGGCTCATCCCTTAGTCCAACACTCTTTAACATCTATGTGTCGGACCTAGCTAAGACCATCAAAGCACATGGGATGAGCCTTACCTCGTACGCCGACGACACCCAACTAGTGTTGGCGATCAAAGGTGACGGAGAGCAAGTAGCTGAAAAATTCAAGAAAGGGCTCCTAGATATAGGAGATTGGATGGCAACAAACTGCTTAAAGCTAAACTCAGAGAAAACTGAGGTACTCATCTTCGGTCCATTGTCCCCAGCCTGGCCCACCAGTTGGTGGCCAGAGACCTTTGGTACCCCTCCCATACCGACCTCGAAGGTCAGGAATTTGGGGGTTATCTTCGATGAAGGATTGAACTTCATGGATCACGCCAATAAGACAGCATCCACAGCGCATCTTAAACTAAAAATGATTCGCAAAATACGTCCTTTTCTTCCCGAATCTGCGATCAAGACACTGGTTTCTGCTCTTGTCCTCTCATCCTTGGATTATTGTAATGGTTTATTTCTCAATGCGCAATCTCGAGTCACTACAAAACTTCAAACTATACAAAATGCAGCAGCCCGTCTCATTACCGGCAAAACAAAGTTCGAACCTATTGCCAAAAACATAAAAGACCTTCATTGGCTGACTGTACAAAAAAGGATCCACTTCAAGGCCCTCTGTATAGTTTTCAAATCAGTCAATAATCAAGGACCACATTTTTTAAGAGACAAACTTCAACTCTACAAACCTACAAGAGCTTTACGTTCAGCCACCCTTAACCAACTGCCTGTCCCACGCACCAAAACAGTGTCCTGGGGTGACCGTCGCTTTCTGGTGGCGGCCCCCAGACTTTGGAACACCTTGCCTCTCAACATCAGACGAAGTGCTACGCTGTTTCAGTTCCGTAAACTCCTGAAAACCTGGCTTTTTTCTCATTAACTTATTTCACCTGTCAATTCTGTTTATTCTCTCTTTTCTTACTTTCTTCAATAATGGTTTTCAGCGCCTTGACGCCCAAGGGTATAAGTAGCGCTTTATAAGTGTCAAAAATAAATAAATAAATAATTTGACAAATTGCCATTCACTAATAAAGGTGCATTTGGGTTGGCATATAGCTTCAACACCGTTCTTGATATTGAGGATTAACCTACCCTTACTGCCACATTTACAGGTCCTGTTTGACTTCTTCTTGGATCATATTTTAATCGGTTGTGGAAAAATCGTGCAAATTTATAGCAGATTGATTACTTTCTAAAAAGGAATACATCCCCATAAAGCTTGGAACTGTTTCGTAGGATGGAAGGCAATACAAACCTCATCCATGGACTACATCCCCATAAAGCTTTGAACTGATTCATAGGATTGAGAGGCGACACAACCCTCATCCATGGTTCAAGAATCTTTTGCTCTCCCTTGCAACCTCATCCAAACCGCTTAGATTGCATCTAAATCAGGAAACCTTCACGAGCCTTGAGAAAGTTACTGTTTAGTAACGAAACACGTGTCGGCTGCCTCTTTGTTTTTTTGGGGATTCTTGCACGGAAGAACTTTCCAACAACGTACTTCAGAATGTTTTTAAACAATATGATACCACTCCAATGACAATTGTTTGCAATACAGTAAATAACAAAGGGGGGAGACAGAGAGTTTGAAAATGGATTCGTTCTCCCTAGTTAAGTATGTATAAACAAGATGAATCCACTTTTTAGAATGGGGAGGTTTCCCTACGATGGTTGGGATCACCAGAGTTTTTAAAATACCACTCACACACCAAAAGGCTCCTTGGTGTCATGCTTCATCATCGGGGTCTTCGCACCCCTCTACGGGATGCGGCGTGCTGTGACCTACGATTACGCGGGAGCACTTATAAACAACTATGTGTGGTGTGTGTGAGGGTTTATGTTTTATGTGCGTGAGTGGTCAGGTTATCGGTGAGTAATGTTAAAAAGTGCCTGGCTCGTGGGGTGAACGCAAAAAATACTTTAATGGGCCCCCGGGCTGGCGCTGTTAAAAGGGTGAAAGAAACGGAGGTGTAGTATGCAGGACAATGTGCATCACCTCCTGTGTGTGTGTGTGTGTGTCAACATCTGTCGGAGTCGTAACTCCTTCTTCCGGACAGGAGTACACAAATCCCCACCTTACTCACATTTCTCTACTTTAAAAATTGTGTAATTTACAAAAAGTGAGATATGGTGCAGGTTATGCAATGTACCTACAAATTCTCGATTTTTGTCGCTATTTAGCTGACTGTTATGTATTGGTTCCAATGCCTCATGAGCCTTACGAAACATAGGGGTCCACGTGCTGGTTCGCTACGAGGTCTGAGAGAGAATGCCTCCTGACTGCCCCATACGCGGCTACGTTGAGAGTAAAAAGGAATACATCCCCATAAAGCTTTGAACTGATTCATAGGATTGAGAGGCGACACAACCCTCATCCATGGTTCAAGAATCTTTTGCTCTCCCTTGCAACCTCGTCCAAACCGCGTAGATTGCATCTAAATCAGGAAATCTTCACGAGCCTTGAGAAAGTTACTGTTTAGTAACGAAACACGTGTCGGCTGCCTCTTCGTTTTTTTGGGGATTCTTGCACGGAACAACTTTCAAACAACGTGCTTCTGAATGTTTTTAAACAACATGATGCCACTCCAATGACAATTGTTTGGAATACGACATAAAAACAGTAACAACTACTGAAGTCTTGGATGTTCTCTATACAACAGTTAAATATTGGATATGTTCTCTTCACCTGTCGATGAGTCATGATTCTGTAAGAAGGTCAGGACCAGGATTTCTTTCCCATAGAAGCACATGCCTCTATGTTAAATAACTGAGTCCCGAGGTACAAAAAATGTGAAGTTAGCAAAAACTTTTACATCAGCCATGTTTGTGATATCGCTGTTCAATTTTACTGTGGAAAATTGAATGGGGAAAATATGTTTTAGGGCCCCCCTTTTTCTCAACACCGTGCCATCAGGAATGAAGGTGTACAACTAACTGCGACTTCTATACATATATGTAAAGGTTCAATCTATAATGCAAAAATAAAAGTTGATGGACAGAATGCAGAACAATGTCATACATTCACCCCAGTACAGAGATCTGGGCCTAAATCCATCGTTTTTTGCACTCCACACCACCCCAGTTCAGACATGGCCATATGCAAATCAACCTTGACCCCGTGCCTCATGGGTACAGTCCAGCCCGAACTGCCAAGCCATGTCTTTCCTGGACCGGAATCAAACCTCCTAGGACCGGTTTCTGGCTATCAGAATTTTTGCATTTGTCACCCCGAGTGGGATGGGTATGCTCAGACGTGAGTCCCATGCTCTCCACACCACTGGAGTCAAACTATCCTGGCTGAAGACGGCTGATAGCCAGAAACCGGTCCTAGTATGCTTGATTCCGGTCCAGGAAAGACATGGCTTGGCAGTTCGGGGTGGACTGTTCCCATGAGGCACAGGGGCAAGGCTGATTTGCATATGGCCATGTCTGAACTGGGGTGGTGTGGAGTGCAAAAATGCAATGCATTTAGGCCCAGATCTCTGTACTGGGGTGAATGTATGACATTGTTCTGCATTCTGTCCATCAACTGTTGTGTTGCATTTTGTCACCCCGAGTGGGATGGGCATGTTCAGACGTGAGTCCCATGCTCTCCACACCACTGGAGTCAAGCTATCCTGGCTGAAGACGGCTGATAGCCAGAAACCGGTCCTAGGATGCTTGATTCCTGTCCAGGAAAGACATGGCTTGGCAGTTCGGGCTGGACTGTTCCCATGAGGCACAGGGTCAAGGCTGATTTGCATATGGCCATGTCTGAACTTGGGTGGTGTGGAGTGCAAAAAAACGATGGATTTAAGCCCAGATCTCTGTCCTGGGGTGAATGTATGACATTGTTCTGCATTCTGTCCATCAACTGTTGTTTTGCATTTGGTTCAATGTAAAGTTTGCTGCTTCCAATGCACTGGGTTTCTCCTCATTTGAGCTGGCATTTGCGTCCTCCAGATGCACAAGAACTATATGACCAGACTTCCAAAATGCATTCATCCTACTCGAGTCGAGGGGTTGGCGGCCACAGATATTTAAGGTGAGGCACTCAATAGCACTCATTCATTGACTATTGCTGAGATAATCGATTGTTCTCTTGGAATGTTAGGATTAAGATTAATTGCTGGTACCTATTCGTAAGAGAATCATGCTTGGACTCCAAATATGGCCCCTCCCAAAGCCTTCTCGGTTCCCGGAGGCCAGAGATGGGTGCCCCAGCGCCCACCCAAGGCACCCACAATGACACAGGGGCGCGGGCAAGGGAGTCCCATGGCACCCACGACCCACGTCGGCACCCTGCATCATGCAGGAGCAGATGTTGCTACTGCCCGGAGGGAGCAGCTATCTATGTTTGCTCCCTCTGGGCAGGTGCAATATCTATTTCCTGGGTGCGGAGTGTGGATTGCTGGCAGGGAAACAGAACAGAATTCTGCCCCTAGCTGGTGGGAGCATATTTAAATCTCCCGGCCACTGGGAGCAGACTTGCCTTCCCTGCCTGTATTACTACAGGAACGGAAGGAATGTTTGCTCCCGTTTGGCAGGAGATTTTAAAATTCTCACACCAGACGAGAGCAAACACATTTCCCTGTCCTTGATAGTGAAGGCCGGGAAACAACTGTGTCCAGAGATGGGCTCAGAGAGGGGGGGGCACTTGGCCCCCTCCCCTTATTTACATAATTCAGCACCAGGGACTGTGCCCCACCCCTTTAAAGTTCCTTTTACCCCTAGGGTTGGGGGACCCGAGGCCTACAAATGCTTGGGAGGGAGGCCATGTGCCCCTCCCCCCTTTTTTAAAGACTTGGCCCTAGATATGGGGTCCCAGCAGGACTGGCCTTTTGCAATGGCGAGCTGGGCCCAGGCCCAGGGCACCAGTATTCTGGCGCTATGTGCATTAAGGTTATGCCAACTACAGCGCCACTCTCATCTTGCTCCAGACTTTTCCCTGCCTGTTCATTTCTGTCTGATATGCCAGGTTGAAGTGGTTTTAGTCCTTCATTATCATATAGCAAGTGATGTCTTTAACACCCCATTAGACCCCTTCCTTGCCTCCCCTTCACCCTCTGACACCTGCTGATACACATCAAAAAAACATCATCTGCATGAGGCAACTAAGTGATAGGTGAGCTGGGAGAGGTCCGGGGATGTTTGTGTTCAGGGGCCAGTCCCTGATTATCCAGGTACTAACCAGTGAACACAAAATTGGCCCCCTTGAGGTTCCGTGACAATTGTAAGTGGTGCTTTTGACTCGCACGAATATGGTCGAGTCTGGTATCTATGAACCGCAAATGACGAGTTTAGTAAGTGGGCGCAGTTTCGCTGTGCTAACTTAAACCGTTCGTTTGTTATGTGGGTTTTTCATCTGTACCCACGGGTTCCATCTTAGATACGGCATCCATTTTGTCTCTTGCCCTCAAGTAGCCAGCGAACGTACGTTGTCCGCTTCGCGACCCTGGGACTCCCAAGATATTTGCGGAAGACACATGTCCTTTGTAAATGTCTTTATGACGAGGGGGATGTTACTGTAAGGCAGATGGCGCCGCTCAAGGCTCATCCTGCCGCACGGACTTATTGCCTCAGCCGTGCATCTCATTAGGCACGTCCCTTTGATGCCTGTATCTCGTGTTTCCCGATACCTCCCTTTTACACCCTTTCCGATCTCCTCACTGTCTCCGTCTTCCTCTGCACCTGTCTTTGTTCCTATTTCGATCTGTTTACTACCGATTGGAATGCACTAATGTTGGGAAGATGGGTTTTTACAGTTGGGAACCGCCAAATGTTTCCGCAATTATGATCCGGACCTTATGTGTTTTCAAAGTGACCAAAGCGACCCCTCTGGGGGATGATGGTGGGAACCGGGTTGTAAACCTTTGTGTATCATGTTGTCTTATGGGTAAGAACTGTATAAAAGGAGCGATCCACAGAATCAATTTGAAGCAGTCTCCCCAAGTCGCACGTGGTGTACTTGTCGTGACTTCTGTGTTCCCTGCAGTAAATAAACCTTGAATCTTTGACGTCGAAGGAAGTGTCCCGTGTCTCTGTGATTCGTACGCCGGAGCAGGTTACCCACGAAGGTTTCAGGTGTTGTGCCCTGGCACCGCTGGGTCCTACAGAACCCAGTCCTTCACCCTGTTGCCTAATTTAATTCACTACCATCAACAAGGGCGCCAAATTTCTCTCCGCCTACGCTCAGGATGCTATCTTAGCAAAGGCCGGCTCTGGGTCCCGGGGACACAAACATTTTTTTTCACGAAGGAGGCCCCCAATCAGGTCTCTTGCCAAAATATTTTTTTTAAATGGCAGGCCGCCATTTTCCTTTTTTTGTTTGTTTTTGCCTCAATACCACAGGATTGGGGCAAAAATTGCAGATTTATTTTTTATTTTGGCTTCAGGGGGTTTCCCTCTGAGTCCTCCCCACACAGGGCGTAGGTGGGGAGGGTACTCCTACCATTCCCCCTTATATTATTATTTTCTTTAAACTATAGGACAGGGAACACAATTCCAGAGTCCTGTAACGGCTGCCAGCAAAAATGTTCTTATGTTGCTGGCAGCCAATCTGAGCTTCACTCCTGTGGGAGTCTGGCTCCCAAAGGAATGAATTGGCCATTAGGGAAAAAGCTCCCTTGGTCAACAAGAGAGCTATGTTTTTTAGAATTGGGTTTGAGGGTCTCTCACGAGAGTCCTTCGAACCCAATGGCCCAGATATACAAATATTTTTTTACCTTATTACTCAAAAATTACTGAACAGATTTATACCAAATCAAACAAGCATTTACAATACAATGGTCTCAGCATTGTTAATGTTAGAGCTATTGGCAATGCTCAGGACATTATTTTTATTTATGTTTTTGTTTTTAAAACATAAATAAATGGCATTGTCATTTACAATGCCAATAGCATAATCGCTCGCAAATGTGAGACCTATTGCATTTGCATCTTCACAGAGCCACCCACACACGCAGAGCCTGCCACACACACAGAGCCACACACACACGCAGAGCCACACACACACAGAGCCACACACACACACAGAGCCACACACACACAGAGCCACACACACACAGCCACACAGTATGTTGGGACGGCTCAAGCTTAGCTCTCTGAGCTAAGTCAAACTTCTATCTCTGCTCTGACACGCCTCTTTCTGCAAATTCTCCGGCTTCTCCACCTCTATGTATGATTTGCAGGTTACCTTGACAAAGAATGCCGTTAACGTGTCAGATTTGTAAGCCGCGCATCTTACATATGGCACACAGATGCTCCAACTGAAAAATCAAAAATCAAAAAAATACAACTCTTAATCAAACCTTCTCCTGCTAAGCACGATTATGGAATCCCTTACCTTCAGAACTCAGGTTCAACTCCTATGTGCCAGACTTCTTGAAATGCTTAAAAGCAAGAATTTTCAGACGCACCTAAATAACTAACATTGTTCAAAACGTTGCATTCTCTATAACCTAACCTTATTGTTTCTTCCTCTTAACTGTAAAGACTCTGCTGCTCATTTGGCTATAGAAGTGCTAAACATATGTTTACAGGGAAAATAACGACCGCCCAAGTTCAAAATAGGGTTGCTTTATACCTGCGAACTATTCCAATTAAAGTTCAAGGCCAATCTTCTGCCTTTATGAAACGTTCAACCCATGAACGTCATTTAAGGTTGCCATAGTTATAGCTTCGACCCCTGGCTTGCCTCATGCTACCCCCAGCACTGTCACTGCGATCTCCTGACCTTAGAGAACATTAGCTAACTTGGAAAAGAATAATTTATTGTTCCAAGTAATGTGGATCATCTCTGTGCCTCCTGTTGCCCCTGAACAAATGAAGAGAGTAAGAAACAAATACAGGGGACAGGGAGAGAGGAGGTAAAGTTAAACTGCTTTGAGACAAAGGAAGGGTAAAATAACGAAAGGAAAAGGACTCCTGTTGCCCCTGAACAAATGAAGAGAGTAAGAAACAAATACAGGAGACAGGGAGAGAGAAGGTAAAGTTAAACAGCTTTGAGACAAAGGAAGGGTAAAATAACGAAAGGAAAGGGACACTACAAAGACATGGGTGACCAAAAAAAAACACAGGCGGATGTATGCTTGAGAGAGACAAACAGGGTTGAAAGAGACACCAATAATACTGTGACAAACAGGTGAAAAACACAGATAAGGGAGTATGAGGAGGGAGAAAGATGACTGTAAAAAGAGATAGAACAGTTGAAAAAGTTAGGTGAGACTGGCCTCCCTGCACATTGGTCCGGCGGTCGTCTCGTACCCTGGACCTTCAGGACACGACCCCTGGCTTCCCTGCATTGATGCTCCCGAAGCGCCCCTGAGATGACCGGGTATTATCGTCATCGGAGCACTGTGGCGGGCTCTTTAGAACGGCTGGAGGTGGAGATAAATTGCGATATTGCGGTTATGTGTTAGCGAGCCCCGAGGTCTGTCCCGCTGAAAATATCGTGCTGAGACTCGCGGAGTCCATCGCGTTTGAGTCTGCAGCGCCATCCAGGAGTTGCTGTTTCCGTTTCGGCAGGGATGCAGGGTCGAGGCATTGTCGTACCCTGCTGCGACCCGGAACAAAGGCCCCTGGTTCACGGAACGCAATCGCTGGGACAGAGCTGCGCTGGGACGGAGACAGCATTTCAAAGGAGAGCAGAGGGACTCGCTATGATCACTGGTCATTTGCCTGCTGGGCCACGAAGTAAGCGCTTGATGCGGGGCAGCGCTGCAAACATACCGGGAGACCCGGGTCCATCCAGGCGGGTCCTACTACTTTACACACTAAAGCATTAAGTGCGGGGTCCTGAGCTGGGCTCCCTGCTCACGGAAAGCAGTTATTCTGGGTCACATTGGAATGCCTCTCAGAATGGCATTAGCGTCTCACCAGCACAGACTCGTGGGCCATTGCCCTCTCCGATGTCCATTGCCAAAGACGCATTCAACGATTCAGTTAACGTTCTCAGCGGTCATTCCCCCCCCCCACAGCCAGGCGGGGCTTTGCTTTCTTCTCAATACAGCAGCAGCGTGAACATGGCTCGGTCGAGCGATAGAGAGAGAGAACCAGCTTCAGACGGAAGCGAAGAACCGCGGCGGCGGCTGGGCCCACGGAGCTCCACCCTGCGTGACGAGGTGCTCACGTGACCGAGTAGCCGCCACCCCCGGAAACCTGGAGGCAGTCAGAACAGCCCTCGGTTTTTCGCATTGGTAAGCATGAGCGTGCTGAATACGGCAGAAGGTTTTACGGCGGCCATCTTTGAATGGGAGTAGTCTCCTCTTTAGCAGCGCCACGCGCTGGTATGCAGACCCCCCCTGCATTCCAGCAGGCACGCGTCGCGATCCGGGCTGCATTAGCACTGTGGAGACAAGACCTAGCCGCGCGCACAACGTTATCCTATGGGGAAACGCTGCGCGCGGCCAGGTCTTGTCTCACTTCGGTGTTCTCAGAGTGCTGAGACGCCGACAATAGTTCTCTGGCGAGAACGTGCTTTCAGCGCGTTATAGTCGAGACCTAAAAAAGCACACTTTCCTGACCAAGATCTAGCTTCCTGCCAAATGTGGTGTAATTCCATTCAGCAGTTTTTTGCGGCAGGGCTGTCTAAAAAAGTCTACGAAAAATGCATAGGGATTTTGTGTTTTGGGACACCACTTTTTTCTCTGCCCCTGCTTAACAGATCACCCCAAAACTTTCCAGGATGGAGCTGA
Source organism: Lissotriton vulgaris (assembly GCF_964263255.1). NCBI lineage: Eukaryota > Metazoa > Chordata > Amphibia > Caudata > Salamandridae > Lissotriton > Lissotriton vulgaris. The sequence goes on along the minus strand of NW_028252406.1, from coordinate 167,568 downwards.
GGTGGATGAACTTTGGTTTTGGAAAGTGTTGTAAAAATTTATCAAATGGCGCCAAAGTTATCAGCAAACCAAAAAGTGTGCTCTCTATGGAAATGCAGTTCTAACTATAACTGCCCAGTGGTGACGGCTATAATATAACACATTATGCCTACTGTGGGCTCTCCGGAGGTCACAAATAGTATTGTCAAGTTGGACCATCCTCTTTCCTGCACAATGGATAAAAAGTAGACAAGCGCCTCTAATGGAACAAGGCCAAAGCACCTGCATTTTAGGGGATGATGAGGCAAACCACCCAATTCTCTAGCTTGAAGTGAAAAAGATTGAGGCTTCTTGAAAAGTACACCCAAACTCTGGTCTCTCATCCAGGGCTGGATAAGCCAGGCGAGGGCTACAATTCTGTTGCCTTTTAATCATGGCGTGAATCCTGAATCAAGGCAATACCGAGCTAAGGCCATTACCTAGATCAGACCAACCACCCGCGACACCCGGAAACCAGCGATTGATGACTGGACAGCCCTCACCACCAAAGACACACTGAAGACAATGAAGTCAATCCACTCAGGGGCCCCCACGGACCCCTGCCCCCACCACATCTTCAACAGAGCCGCTGACACCATCGCACCCATGCTCTGCCACACCATCAACCGCTCTCTGGAGACCGCCTCGTTCCCCAACGACTGGAAAGACGCAGAGGTCAACCCCCTCCTGAAGAAACCCTCAGCGGACCCCACTGACCTCAAAAACTACAGACCCATGTCCCTGCTCCCTTTCCCAGCGAAAGTCTTCGAGAAAGCCATCAACAGCCAACTCGCCACACTCATTGAAGAACACAACATCCTCGACTCCTCCCAATCCGGCTTCAGAAAAAAACACAGTACGGAAACCGCCCTCCTCGCCGCAACAGACGACATCCGCACCCTACTGGACAAAGGAGAAACAGTAGCCCTCATCCTCCTAGACCTATCAGCGGCGTTCGACACAGTCTCCCACCGCACCCTAATACGCAGACTCTTCGACGTAGGAATCCAGGACAAGGCCCTCGACTGGATCTGCTCCTTCCTCTCCGGCAGGACGCAACGGGTCAGACTCCCCCCTTTCCTCTCAGACCCCACACCTACCACCTGCGGAGTCCCCCAGGGCTCCTCCCTCAGCCCGATGCTCTTCAACATCTACATGGCTCCACTTGCCCCCATCGTCAGAACCTACGGACTCAACATTGTGTCATACGCAGACGATACCCAGCTCGTCCTCTCCCTATCCAACGAGCCCAACACCGCCAGACGCAACTTTCGAGAAGGCATGGAAGCCATCGCCAAATGGATGAAAAACAGCTGCCTACAACTAAACACCAACAAAACAGAAGTACTCATCATGGGCCCAAACCCCGACGCCTAGAGCGACACCTGGTGGCCCACCGCCCTCGGAAACCCGCCAACCCCCACAGACCACGCACGCAACCTGGGAATCATCCTGGACTCCGAGCTCAAAATGGACCGCCAGATCAACTCTGTCTCATCTTCCTGCTTCCACACCCTCTGCCTCCTTCGTAAGACCTTCAAATGGGTCCCCCTCGAACACCGAAAGACAGTCACTCACGCCCTGGTCACCAGCAGACTTGACTACGGCAAAGCACTCTGCGCCGGAATAAACAAAAACCTCATCCGCAAGCTACAGAACATCCAGAACGCCACTGCAAGACTGGTCCTCAACCTGCCAAAACACTGCCACATCTCCCAGCACCTGCGCACACTCCACTGGCTCCCCGTCGAGGCGAGAATCACCTTTAAGATGCTCACCCACGCACACAAGGCCCTCCACGGCACCGGACCAGCATACCTGAACAGCCGGCTCAAATTCCACGCACCCCAAAGGACCCTACGATCAGCCCAGCTCTCCTACGCCGAGGTCCCCTGCACCAGAAAGACCAGATCAGGGGGCCGCTCCTTCTCCTTCCTCGCGGCCAAAGCATGGAACGCCCTCCCGCTCCACCTCAGACAGACAACATCGCTCCCCATCTTCGCAAGAAACCTCAAAACCTGGCTCTTCGACAGACCCCCTCCTTGATGGAATGGAACCTGCACCCCCCCACCCCTAGCGCCTTGAGACCCTTACGGGTGAGTAGATGCGCTTTAACAAACTCCTGATTGATTGATTGATCAGAGGTCTCCAAACTTTTTTGTAATATGAGCCGCTTATGGTCAATGAAACCCATTGCGAGCTACTAATCTTATTAGTGTTGTAATAGCGACCACCTCAGAAAAGATTACATTAGTGGCCACTATATCCAAGAATACTGTCAGTGATCACTTCAGTGCATAAGGCATAGTTGCTAGCAGTAATATAAAAATATTTGTGAATATGTTATGCCTCTACATGGGTAATACATAACAGACATAGCTGCAATGCTTCGGGCACCAAGGTTAATACCATTTGTAAACAATTCTCCCCAATACCATATTATTTCTTAATTAAATATCAGCTTTAAATGTATTTTGGCATTCAGTTATTTTCTCCAAATATCTGCTTATGAGTTCTGGAAACTAACATAATTTTGTCTTTAATATACACTTTCAATTTTGGCATATGTATAATAGTTCAACCTGGTAAAAGTTTCAAATTTGGTAGGCTGGGCTGCACACAGGAGCGCTACTAACTGCTAGTGAAGCAGGCTACAGCTCACGAGCTACTCGCTGGTTAAGCCAGACCTAGATCCTTCAGGAGCTGTGTATCGACAGAGGGTGCTTGAATTCGCAAAGTATGATTGTTGAGGGTATATTGGCGCTCTGGAGGAAGCTGTGTCCTCTTGAGTGTAGACTCTCCTGTCCCTATGGCAGGCCGTCTTAACAGCATTATAGGCCCCGGGGCAAATCAGCGCACTGGGCCATGTCTAAACAACCACTCGCAAGAATAAAAAGGTTTGTAGAAAAAATAGTGTTAAATTCTGGTCTGCATGGGGCCCCTATGGCTGTGGGACCTCGGAAACTGCCCAGCGTGCCCATCCGTTTTGACGGCACGGCCCTATGGCTCTCCGATCTTCTGTCGGCTGCCCTGCAAAGACACAAAGCCACATCTTACAAACTGGTAAGAGCGGGTCAATCCAGAACTCTGAGAAGCTCCAACTCACTCCTTCTTATTCCTCCGAAACTGAAAAAGAAAACCACCCAACACTGATCGTTTTCTGGCAACGCTCCCAGGATATGGAACGCTCTCCCTGGAGTCCTCAGATGAAACCCCTCCTCCTCCTGCTTCAAAAGGGACCTGAAACTCCATCTCCTAAACAAATACTTTCCTGAACAACGTCAACTATCAATATCAGAGTTTACTCCTCTCTCTTGATATTCAAGGATAGTTAGTGACCGGACTGTGTAAACCACCTTATTTTTCATGCTGTATTTGCCTGCCTACTATGTAATACAATTTCCGTCAGTTTTTTTACAGTGTGTATGTAAAGCGCTCTGATACCTACGGGTCATAGTGACATATAAAACGTTTAAGATAAATAAATCTTCTGCCACTAGAGCAGCATGGCCGACAGTGTCGGCAGAGGTCGGCAGATATTTAGACCTTGGTCCATCCAAGGATGGTCCCTGAGCCAACAGGTCTAGCCACGAGCGCCCTATTCCACCCAGGACAGAGAACGCCTTCCCAGTGAGGCTTTGCGCTCATTGGAAGCTGTGTGTGGGAACAAGCTGGGAATGACTTGTGGGGGAAGGGGGGCGGCAAGGAAGATGAAAGTGGAGTATGTGCTATCCCCACCTCCCGCCATTTCAAGAGCTCTTCTCTGCGCCACATCTGTACCCCGCTTCATTTATCCGTGTCTTTTCCACGGACTGTAATTACCTTTGGGAAGGCGGGAGAAGGCGGCGCCATTTTGTTTTGTTTTTTCCTATTCCTTTCAGGGGTGCATTGTGGCGGCTCCCGGGGCATCGGCCCCTTGAAAAGGAGGAACGAGGTCCTTGAAACTAATGATGTGCTCGAGCGCCTGGCGGACACAGAGGGGCCGGCGGCTTCTAAAGACCCCCGAGCCTCTCAGCAGCCCCTTCACTCGGAGGAAAGTCGAACAATATGGAGCGGGCGCACAAAGGCCAGGAATGCAATTAGGCGGGTCCCAGCATGGGAGAAGCCCTCGAGAGCACCTCTCGGGCCCAAGTCAGCTCCCGCGCGCCAGGAGAGGGTCCGAGGGCTGAATGCGCCTTTGTTGGTGCCGGTGGGGTGCCCTGGGCAGCGCTCCCACCTGCCTTAACTTGACCCGGCCCGGCCCCCTGTGCAGGAGGAGGTGATGTGGTATTTGAAGGAAATGACAAGGTGAGAGCTGGCGGACAAGGTGGGCACAGGTTTGTTGTGACTGCCAAGCGCGGGAGATCAGAAGCCAGCCGCCCACTTCAGCCCTGGCCAGTTCCCAGCTCGTGAATGGGCCCAGCTGTCCTGGTGGCCAGTGCACAGCGTGGGTAGCCACAGGGGCGAGGTCCAGTGGCCTCCACCTAGTCAGGGTCTGCTGAGCTTGGATTGGCCCCCAGCCCACTGGGGAGCGGCCGAGGTGAGCAATCACTGCGAGGCTTAGAGCAGTGACGGGCAGGTGTGAGTGTGGATTTGTATGTGTGTGTCTGCAGATGTGTGCATAGCTCTGTGCAGTTGTGCGTGTGTGTAAGAAATTAAATGCGTGTGGATATATGCATTCTGGTGGATGTTATGTTTGTGTAAAATTATGCGTGTGTGAATTTGTGTGTGGGTTTCTGTGTGTCTGCAGATGTGAAGGTGTGCGTAACTGTGCGCGTGTGTTAGTAATTATATGCGTGTGGATATATGCATTCTGGTGATTTTTATGTTTCAGTGCAATTGTGCGTGTTTACAGCTGAGTGCGCACATGTCTTCCTTACATCTGCGAAGGTGTGTGTGCCTGTGCATAGGTATGCTGACCTGCATACATCTCTACATAAACTATGCATGTGTATGCGAGGGTTGTGTGTGTGTGGGGGAGGGGGGGGCTGGGGGGTTGGATGTGTTTCCAGGTGTGGATGTCTGTGTATTTGTGGATGCAAGTGTCTGTGCGGTTTGGTGTGTATGCCTGTCCACATGTCCACATATGTATTTATGCACATAGGAGTCTATAGATATTTATGCTGATAAATGTCTGAGTGTGTGTAGTTGTGCAGATATATACATGTGCAGCGGAACTGGCGAGTGTGTAGAACTGCATATGTGTGTGCAATGTGTAAGTATAAATGTGTGTGCGCACACATAACGTCCTCTGTGCTTTCTCTGCTGATGTTTTCGTCTCAAGCACTTTACTACCCTGAAAACCTCTTCTATTCTAGAGATATTTGCCTTCAGTACAACATGACGTCATCACAAAAGTCGTCAGTGAAATGTTATTAAACCCAACTGAATATGGCGATCCGGCGAGACCCCAGAGGACAGATTTACCAGGGGCTTACGTTGTCCATGCATCACGTAGGGTGACGCAATCCTGAAGCCATGCAAGGCCACCTTGCGTGCTCTGCGTGCCGTAGTAAATATGGAGGAACACATCGCGGCGCAACTTGCTGCCCTGCATTACTCTGCGCTGCGAAGGCGTTTCCAAGGTGGAGCATGGGTGGTCCCACGCACCCATCCATGTTTAAAGATGCATTCCCAGATATACTAATGCTAATAAACCAGGAATGCCTCACGATGGTACGCCTTTGTAGGGGAGGCGTAACAAGGAGAAATATCTTTATTTGTCCTCGCTGGATCCTACAGCACACGTAGAAAGAGGAAAACGCCTCAGAGAATTGTTTTTGTGCAGGAGGGTGTGCCTTCCTGCATGAAAACAATCCTGGCTTTAACGCAGGCACCCTACCAACACAGTGCAAGGCGGCCTGCATTGGTGCTTTGCAGCCACAGGTGGGCTAGTGCCGAGGGAGAGCAGAAATGCACCATACCTTAGTAGATATGAGGGATTCCTGCCCCCTCATTTGACCAGGCTGCCTTGCGTGGCACCAAATATTAGTAAATCTGCCACCAGGGTAACAGGCCCAGGATACATTTCATTTACGCAGGCGTAATCTTGCATAATCACTGGCTTATCAGGTTACAATTGTTACACACAATACCTGCGATTACACCATTAGGCCACACTCCATAATAAAGATTTTGGGCAAATATTGTATTACAAGACCACAGAAAAATGCCAATGAACTGAAAGCAAATGCTGTTATTCGAGGCCATGTGCGATTTTGCATTTTTGTGTATGCAGTGAGTCCTCGCACCAAAAAAGGATGTGAGGATGCATTCATGCTAAGAAACAACGCAGAAGAGCCAGACAACCGTTCTGCAAATAGCAGGCAATTTTGAGTCATTTTTGGACATTTCAAGTCATTTCCACTAAAGAATTTACATGCATTTAGACCAGACCTAGTTGATAACCAAGCTGCACTAAAAAGAAAAGTAAGTTTAACAGTCAGGACGTAAAGATGAGGCAAGCAAGATTTGTGAGACTTCCTGAATATTGTCTCTCACCCTAGATAACGCCACCCAGCCCTGGCGCCTTGAAGCCAAGCTCTGTAGCATGTCATGTAGGCTGGCACACTCTCTTCTCTGCCAGCAAATATCATAGAGAGAGGAGCAGAAGTGCAAAGTTAAGTTTTGACCTCCAGTGTAGGTATGGTCCTGGGTCTGTACTCCAGAAGATTGTAAGTGACCTGGTATCAATCGACGTGGCTTGGAGAACTCTAGTATGAGTTGCAGGTGACTAGGGAGGCTGCCATGGCGAGGAAGCCCTGGGTGTGCTGGCGGCTACATCTAAGTCATTGGTGGAGTTACAGGGTGATCTGGAGGCAGTTTGGTACTAAGGGGGCCATGCTGTCACTCACCCTGTCTGGGGGGGAAACAAAGGGCCCGATTCACAAAAGTAATCGGAGACAAAATCCTAACTTTGCGACTTTTGGTATTCACAAAGGGCATTTAGGAGTAGTAGGGTTAGAATTCCTAGGATTTTGTCCCAGTTAAACTTAACTTTTGGTCTTAAGTTTAATTTAAGACCAAAACTTAAGTTTAACTGAGACAAAATCCTAACTTTACGACCTTCAGTATTCACAAAGGACATTTAGGAGTAGTAAAGTTAGGATTCCTAACTTTACTGTTCCTAAAAAGTTAGGATTTCTAACTTTACTACTCCTAAATGCCCTTTGTGAATGCCGAAAGTCGTAAAGTTAGGATTTTATCACAGATTACTTTTGTGAATCGGGCCCAAAGAGGACGGCACCTGGATGGGGCAGATATAAGTACCTGGCCCCAACTCAACACATGCCGGAAATGACGAGGGGAGCGTGCCAGACGTGAAGGACTCCCACGGAGGATCCCAGCAAGCAGAGCATGAGGTGAGTGTGCAAGAATGCGGCACTAAGGGGCTGCCCCTTAGGAGGGTGAACTGGGTGCACCACAGTCTTCTGCAGAGTTACGTTTTGACTTCAGGTAGGTATGGTTAGGGGTCTCTACCCCCGAAAATGGTAAGTGAGCCTGAATCAGATGCTGCAGCCTGGGGGGCTTTGGCACTAGTTAATCGACAGATCATAGTGAGCACATGTACAAAGGTTGCAGATTACTCCGACTGACACAGCACCATAGTCCCTCACGAGCACTGTCCGCGTGCTGCACAATATGCGTCAGTGCGTGTAACAGAAATGTGCATTTGCACAAGAAAATATATTTTTATTTTTATTTCCCGGAAGGGATTTTTTGTCATCTGAGGCAGTCTTCCACAACAATCCCCCTAATTAAATATGGGGAACACTGCTTCCCTTTCATTGGCTGAATCACACAATTACGCTTGCATCTTGCAGAGTAACATGCTAGGCGCCTGACGTGTGCAGCCATCAATAGTGAAGCAGCTGCAGTGGCACCTGGTTACAGGGATGTGGGGGCCCAGTGCATCACAGTTATGAATGCCTTCTGATACCCAACTAGGAGGCAGGAAGGGCAGTTTCCATGGACCCATCCTATAGCTCAGGCGCCTACGGGTGGAAAAGCCACAAAAACGTCGAACACCTACAAAGTTATGCCTCTGCGGTGGGTGGACAGTAGTTTTGTTGGTCCAACCAACATAAACCCTCTCCCTCATCTACAGCACAGCTGTAAAAGCAATGCTGTGGGTTGGTAACAACAGTGGCACAGCAGAGGCTGCCCGCTGTCAGCTGGTTTTGGTTCTGTGTGAGCCCAGCAGGTTCGAGGTGTGAATCCTGTCAGGGCTGGCACAGCTCTTCATCACCCCGGGGTCTACAAACCAAGGAATATAACGTTAGGAAATTGAACCACATTTGCAAAGCTTTCTGACCTTGACCACCCTCTATAGGATTGCACCCATCTGCATCCAATCAATCAATTGAACAGGACTTGGAAAGTGTGGCTAATCACCCATGAGGGTATCTGGGTGCTGAGAACCTGCTGCGTAGGGAGGGTTCAGCTGAACCGTCGGATCTTGAGTCTCTTCCTGAATTCCGACAGAGAGGCTGAGGTCCGGGGGGGGGGAAGGGGGAGGTCGTTCAATGACTTTGCAGAGAGGTCGGAGAAGGAGCGTGCTTCACTGTTGCTGTGTTGGATGGTGGAGTGTGAGCGAGGGAGGCGGAGTGCAGGTATCCGAAGAGTTGGTGGAAGTTCAGGCAGTGGCTGCTGTACGCCGGTCCTTGGTCGTGAAGGCTTTGCAGGTGTGGATCAGCATCTTGAATTGACATCTCCTCTGAATGGGGAGCCAGTGGAGTCCCTTGAGGTGGGGGGTGATGTAGGTTCGCTTTGGGAGGTCGAGGCTGGGTCTGGCCACTGAGTTCGGTATGGTTTGTAGAGTGGGTTGCCATAATACAGCCAGCTGGTGACTAGGGCTTGAGTGACGGTTTGTCTGCTGTTGACGGGGAGCCATTTGAAGATCTTACAGAGCATGTGAAGAGTGGAGAAGCAGGTGGAGGAGACTGAATTGACCTGGTTTTTCATGGTGAGCTTGCTGTCCAGGATGATGCCAAGGTTGCAGGCATGGTCTGTCGGAGTGGATGAGGGTCCTAAATCGGAAGGCCACCTGGCCTCGCTCCACGGGAAGGTGTTGTTCCTGAAAATGAGCACTTCTGCTTTGTAGTTTAGGCAGATGTCTTTCATTCAGTATGCAATGCTCTCCATGCACCTTCTCAAGTTGGCCATTGTGGTGGGGGGTCTTCTAATAGCGAGAGGATGAACTGGGTGTTGTCCACATATGAAATGATGTTTAGTCCATGGGTTCTGACAATGTTGGCCAAGGGGGTCATGTAGATGTTGTAGATGTTGATCAGTGTAGGGCTGAGAGACGCCACAGATTATGTTCTTAGGTTCCGAGGTGAATGGTGGTATGCAGGTTCTCTGGGTTCCTCTAGTGAGGAAGGAGGTGGTAGCGTCTCTTTGTTAAGTGTGTGGTGGGATATAGGTCGAAAGCTGCAGTCCCACTCCTACAATTCATAAGGAGTAGTCGATATATTGATTATTGGTTCCCAACTGCATAGAAGTCATTGAAGTTTGTTCACTTAAACAGAGGGGTGTAACTGCTTACCAATTTAATGGTCCTGGACCTTCAACATAGGTCCAAATTTAATCCTCCTGCTCACCAGATGCCTTCAAAATTATTGGCTTTTGAACAACTAGTACTGAGGGATGTAGAAAACACACTGCTAGAAAGACGGTGATGTCCATACAAGAACATGAAAAGGTATGAAAATTCCTCTTTCGTATCTACAATTCTTGTCAACTACCGTAGTAAAGAATGACATTGTGGTAAATACTCCCATCATGTGTTTCTTTACAGTAACGGATGATGCCCTTTATGAGAACCGTATTAATTACTTCTGTTATCATCACCCGATCAATTATGTTGAAGGTCCACGACCATTAAATTGGTAAGCAGTTACACCCCTCTGTTTAAGTGAACAAACTTCAATGACTTCTATGCAGTTGGGAACCAATAATCAATATATCGACTACTCCTTATGAATTGTAGGAGTGGGACTGTGGCCAAGTTTCTTCACGTTCTTCCAGACACAAGAGGACTGTGAACATCCCATAAAAAGCCAATTGGGTAAGAAAACACTTGAGGACCATGTGCCTCCCCTTTTTAAAAAAAAAAAAAAAATTCCTTGCACCCATCTAAAGATTACCTTAATTTATTGTAGGCCTACAGCTTATTAGCCACGGTATGAAGGCTGTGCCATACACGTCCTGAGGAAGACCCGCAGGTCGAGGTCCCCAGTCACCCTTGTACCCCAAGACGGGTCAAAACGTCGACGCCCCCCTTTCCAAAACAGGACCACTATTCTTTCAAACATTATACATGCCAGTAAAGACTGTATGAATGTTTAAAATGGAACAATATTATTAGTGGCCTGACTGAATAATACGCTGAATCTTTTGCAGTATTGTTTCAATTTAATAAAACTCTATGTCACTTTTCTGTTGAGGCTTACACCCTTTTTCTCCAAACCACTTTTTTCTTCTTTTTTCCGGCACCCTTGTAGAAGCACGTCGCTCTTTCTTCTACCGTTCGCTTCGAATATTGTACAAATGTATATATAAATTTCTTGCTGTATTTGGAGTAATCTATTAAACTCCTATTTGTAAATAAATCAGTATTGCTAGGTGGTTGCTTTTTTAACATAATGAACATTTCGTGATTGAATGCACAAGAGGAGATTAACTCTAATCCTCATTTAACTTTGAAAATGATCAACTGTGAGTATATGATTCATTGAGCTGACAATCAATCACGGGTTGGGCCATTGTTTTTGTTGATAATACTGATCACCCAGGTCCAACAACCGGTTTGGGTTACCCCATTTTTTATAATGGTTACTCCGAAACCTAAGCAGGATTAGAAGTGAGTTAGTCTAGGATATATTTAATTAATTTCAACAGTGGACGTTAGTTTGTTATTTGGATTGAAAAAGATAGTGAAGGGATAGAAGAGGGAAGGGTTTGCATTTATATAGTGCTTGCCTCCCCAGATGAGGTGTTGAAGCATTTTATGGTGGGTAGCACGCTACTCCGGAACCCAAACAGGATTAGTTGCGGATTAGCAAAGGGAAATATGAAATCAATGTGAGCGGTTGATAGGTTAGTGTGTTGTTTGTATTGAAAAAGGATAGAAGAGTGAAGGGTTTGCATATATATAGCGCTTCACTTGCTACCCCTTATGAGGCGTTGAAGCGCATTTAGGTGGGTAGCACGCTAGTCCGGAACCAAAACAGAATTAGTACAGGGAAATATGGAATTAAATTGAGCATGTGTGTGAAACCAAATCGCCTCTCTCTTCTTCCTGCTCAGGCCCCCTCCCGCGCGCCTGTTAAAAGACACACTGGCTGCTGAAGTGACTTTACCCATTAGCAAGGCCCAGGCTGCTAGTTCACGGGGGCGAGCTCCCCCCCCCCCCTTCCTTCACGGCGGCCACGGAGGAGGACGTGAGGTCGCTGCCCCTCTACCTGCAGAACGGGAGTCTGACAGATATATATGCCTGCGGTGAGGGGTGAGAGCCCCCAGCATCACCCCACGCTCCAGAGACCCGCCAGGGGCACCTGTTCCTGCTGCAGTGGTACATTCCACGCAGTCCTACCCGTCTCTGGCCTCAAAACTCCCCTGCCCGAAAGTAAACACCGAAGTTCTAAAAAAAAAAGGAAGATTCGATTAGAATCGTTTGGGGTTCAAAGTGAAAGCAGCTTTGGTACCTGGGGTACTCGTGTTCAAAAATCTGTGTGTTCACAAGCCCATCAGACCCAAAACTTCCACGCAATCTTTCTGTCAACCCTGGTGGAAATTCCAGTTGACCAGTTATAAATGTTCAGTTGTATTGATAGGTACTTCTACTAGAAAAGCTGTACAAAGCGGCGCAGAGACCATCATTGGTTGTGTGTATTCATGGTGAACCCAGCTCACATGTGCATGTTTGTTCTTCTTGCTTGTATGCTGGCTGATTCTTGCTCTTCAATCAAGCCACTGCCAGGTAAATTAGATTAAACTAATCCAGCATCATGGTGCTCAGTCTCCCTTCTTGACATCACTTCAAAAATATTCGCACACGTCTTGCTACTTTGGTACTTTACCTAGAGGCGTAGACTAATTGGAATTGATCCATTGAGAGCAGGGAGAGTTTCAAAACAAGATGGTTTCCATAGAACGTTTTCAAAACAAGATGGCTGCCATAGAAGGTTTTCAAAACAAGATGGCTGCCATAGATGATTTTCAAAACAAAATGGCTGCCATTCATCATGCATTGTAAGTATGCAGCCTTATGCAGAGGTCAGCTGGTAGCAGTAATGTACAGCATTGGAAATGCTTTGTGAACTTCCTCATAGCATTTGACACTGTTGTCTGAAATGTTTTAGTTGATTCACTCAGTTGGGGGATGGCTTGCTGGCTTCCTTCATTTGAATAAACATCTTCCCACTTGCACCTGGGCACAAATATAACTCGGTGGCAGAGGCCAGCTCTGGAGGATGATCCTTTCACTGAATGACTTGTCACCATGGAGAGCGCAGCAGTGAACACAGAGGCGTGGTTTCAAGCCCCCGCTCTTTCACTGCAGGTGGACCTGCCCGATAGTTCAGAGGGGGCAGAGATCATCCCAAAGGTGGGTTCAGTGTGACTTCACTTGTATGTATATATGTATGTATGTTTGTATGTATGTATGTATGTATGTATGTATGTATGTGGTATTTCTAGGGCATGAACCTATCCAAAAGGGAGTGGAGTGCTGTACAAGGCCAAAGATAAGCATATAGTCAACAAGCAATAGGAGAGGAAGCTGGGTTGTACACAGTTAATCATTTGTGATGTAGCGTTCTTCACAGAGATGTGTCTTGAACACTTTCCTGAAATGGAGCAGCATTAGGGGCGTCATGATGAATATGGGATATTGTTCCAGATCCTGGATGCATAGACGGAAAAGGCCTGCTGTCTTGTTTTTATCGTTTTACACGTTTTGGACTCCAGTTTGATGGGCTCCTTGCTGCAGGTGTGCCTAGATCCACCAAAGGTGAGGAGCTTGTCTGCAAGATCAGCGGGGTTGATGGTCGTGATAGCTTTGTAAATAATGCACTGGTTTTTAAAATGGTTTAGGCCGGCAGGGGGAGCCAATTATTTTCTATTAGGATGTGAGTGATCTGATCATTTTCTTCAGGCCTTGGGTGAGACATGCTGCAGCGTGTAGGATTTCCCTACGGGGTGCCAGTGTGGAGCCTGGAGACCATGGAGTAGGGGCCCCAGTGCTTAATTCGAGCTGGTGGTTTCTGGTGCTCTGCACCGCCACTTAATTGCCGACACTTGCACTTATGACAGCTGCCACGTTGTGGCACTGATTGTATAAATTAGAGAGCAGCAGAGTGCACTTGGGTATTAATTCAGTACACATTAAAAACAACTAATACCTGCCGCACAAGCTAGTTCTATAGCGTTGTGGGCCTGGAATAGGCTGAATTGTCATACCTGTAGTGTGCTAGTTAGTAGTATTGAGTAGGTACTGTCATTGGCAACGATGGCAGTGGCAATGGGTGGTGCAATCTGCACAGGCCTCCTGACTATAGCCCGGCACTTATTGTTTTACAAATTAAGCACTTAACTGTACGGTGTTACCTCCATCTAGACGTGAGAGTATGAGGGCTTGAACAACAGTTCTGAAGTCACTTTCTAGAAGAAACTGTTTGACCTTGTTTAGAAGAGAGAGCTGGTAATAGGCTGACTTTGTTTTTAGGGTTGACCTCACGAGAGCATGCACTAGTGCATGTGTCTCACTTGCGAGACACTGTTGTTAACAAAAAGGGCTTTGAGTCCTCCCGTTGCTTACCATTTGTTGACGTGAATGGCACTCTTCTTTACAGCATCGTAATTTTTCAAGGCAGGCCTAATGTAATTTCCATTCCTTTCTGTGGAGCATGGACCAAGCACTGATTGATTCAACTTATTCAGTACCCGTTCGCTGCTCCCGACATAATTGAGGTACTATTTTGTTCTGTTTAACTTTTAGTGCCCTGCAAACAGAAGTGTGTGACTGGCAAAAATGTGCCAAGAAGAACAAACAAAATTTCAAAGATGTATTTTCTGTAGTTTGTTTTCTTTCATTTTACCAAGTATTCTTTTCTCACTTAACACTCACGTTGTCTTTTGTTTTGCTCAGTGGTGCTGTTCTTAAAAGGTGAGAAATATTTTATTGCAAAGTGACATCGCTTCTTTCTTATGTGTAATTTTTGAAATTATGCTTTAACACATAATCGTGCAGTACACTCCATAAAACCCCTCTTCAATCTGCCCCACTCCAATCCACGCTAATCCACCCCACCTCACCTCACCCCATACCAATCCGCCCCACTCATCCTGTCCACCCCAGACCAATCGAATCCACCCCACTCCATTCCAAACTACTCACCCCAATCCAGTCAACTCTAATCCACTACACACCAATCTTCCCAACCCGCCCAACTCCAATCTGCCCCACTCCAATTCGTCCCACTCCAATCCCAAAAACATCTGCCCCTATCAAATCCAAAACAATCTGCCCCATTCCAATCTAAAACAATCTGCTCCAATCTACCCTAATCCAATCCACTCCAATATGCCCCACTCAAATCTAAACCATCTGCCCTCTCCAATCCGCCCCACTCCATTCAGCCCCACTCCATCAATCTGCTCTACTTCAACCCATAACAATCTGTCACACTCCAATCCAAAACAATCTGCCACATTCCAATCCAAAACAATCTGCTCCTCTCCAATTCGTTCCACTACTATATAAAACAGTCTGCCCCACTCTTGTCCACCCCACTCCAATCTGCCCCACTCCAATCCAAAAGAATCTACCTACTCCTATCTGCTCCACTCCAATCTTCTCCACTCCAGTCCTAAGCAATCTGCTCTACTCCATTCCACCCCACTCCAATCCAAAATAATCTGCCACACTCAAATGTGCTCCAATCCAAACAACCTGCCCCACTCAAATCTGCCTCACTCTAGTCTGCCCCACTCCACTCCAAAACAGTCTGCCTCACTCTAGTCTGCCCCACTCCACTCCAAAACAGTCTTCCCCACTCTAATTTGCCCCGCTCCAATCGGCTCAATCCAATGCAAAACAGTCTTCCCACTCCTATGTGCCCCCTCCAATCTGTCCCACTCCAATCCAAAACAATCAGCCCCACTCCAATCCAAAACAATGTGCCCCCTCCAATCAAAAACAATTCACCCACTCCAATCCAATCCACTCCACACCAATCCAAACCACCCCTATCTAGCCAAATCCAATCTACCTAACTTCAATCCAATCCACCCATTCCATCCCCAATCCACCCCACTCCAATCCAATCCCCTCACTCCACTCCAAAACAATCTGCCTCCCTCCATCCAAAACAATCTGCTTTACTCAATCCAAAACAATCTGCCCCACTCCAATCCAAAACAAGTTGTCCACCTCCAATCCAAAACAACCTGCCCTACTCCAGTCTGACCCACTCCAATCCAAAATACTCTGCCCACTCCAGTCTGCTCCACTCTAATCCAAAACAATCTGTCCACTCCAATCTGCCCCACTCCATTCCAAAACAATGTGCACTACTCCAACCAACCCCACTCCAATCCAAAACATTCTGTCCCACTCCGATCAACCCCACTCCAATCTAAAACAATCTGCCCCACTCCAATCCAAAACAATCCACCCCACTCCAATCCAATCCACATCACATTGCCTCACCCCACTCTAGTCCACCCCACTCCAATCTGCCCCACTCCAATCCAAAAGAATCTACATACTCTTATCCGCTCCACTCCAATCTACCCCACTCTAGTCCAAAGCAATCTGCTCCACTCCATTCCATTCCATCCCACTCCAATCCCAAATAATCTGCTGCACTCAAATCTGCTCCAATCCAAAACAACCAGCCCCACTCTAGTCTGCCCCACTCCGCTCCAAAATAGTCTTGCCCACTCTAATCTGCCCCACTCCAATCAGCCCAATCCAATGCAAAACAGTCTCACTCCAATTTGCCCCCTCCAATCTGTCCCACTCCAATCCAAAACAATCAGCCCCACTCCAATCCAAAGCAATCCGCCCCAGTCCAATCAAAAACAATCTGCCCACTCCAATCCACCCCACTCCATTTCAATCTGCCCCACTCCAATCCACCTCAACCCAAATCTACCCAGTCCATCCCAGTTCATCCTACTCCAATCCACCCACCCCAATCCACTCCACACCAATCCAAACCACCCCTATCTAGCCAAATCTAGTCGACCTCACTTCAATCCAATCCACCTCACCCCAATCCAATCCACCCACTCCATCCCCAATCCACCCCACTCAAATCTAATCCAATCCCCGCACTCCAATCCAAAACAATCTGCCTCCCTCCATCCAAAACAATCTGTTTTACTCAATCCAAAACAATCTGCACCACTCCAATCCAAAACAATTTGTCCAACTCCAATCCAAAACAACCTGCTCTACTCCAGTCTGCCTCACTCCAATCCAAAAGACTCTGCCCCACACCAGTCTGCTCCACTCTAATCCAAAACAATGTGCCCCACTCAACCAACCCCACTCTAATCCAAAACAATCTGTCCCACTCCGATCAGCCCCACTCCAATCTAAAACAATCTGACCCACTCCAATCCACAACAATCCACCCCACTTCAGTCCACACCACTCCAATCCACATCACATTGCCTTCCCCAATCCTATCAACCTCACCCAATTCAATTCACCCCATTCCAATCCAATCCACTCAACTCCAATCCAATCCAATCCACACCAATCCAATCTAATCAAGCCCAAACCAATCCAATCCACCTCGGTCCAATCCACCCCAAGCCTGTTCACCCCACTCCAGTCCAATCCACCTCAATCCAATTCATCCCAATCCAGCCCACAATTCAATACACCTCATTCCAATTCAATTGACCCCACTGCAATCTAGTCTACTTCAATCCACCCCACGCCAATCCAATTCACCCCACTCCATTCCACCCCACCCCAGTCCACCCACCCACCCCAGTTTAATCCACTCCATTCCATTCTAATTCAGCCCACCCTACTCCAATGCACCCTTTCCACTCCACTTTAATTCACAACACTCCACACCACACAACTCTAATTCAACCCATCCCACCCCAAGCCACTCTAATCTACCCGACTCAAAACCACCTCACCTTATTTCACTCCACCCCTCTCCAATCCACCACATCGGGTCCACCCACTGCAATCATCCCATTCTACTCCAACCTACCACAATCTAATCCACCCGTTCAACTCCAGTCCAATCCACCCCACTACCTCAATCCACTCCAACCCACTCCACCCTATTCTACCCCACTCCACTCTACATCACCCCACTCTACGGCACTGCACTCTGTGACACATTATTCTACAACTCTCTCTGCCACTGAACTCTACTCCCCTCTACTCAACTCTATGACACTCTACTCCTCCTAGTCCACTCTATGACACTCTACTCCAACAAATCCAGTCTACGACACTCTATTCCCCCTAGTCCACTCTATGACACTCTACTCCAACAAATCCAGTCTACTACACTCTATTCCCCCATGTCCACTCTATGACACTCTACTCCAACAAATCCAGTCTACGACACTCCATTCCCCCTAGTCCACTCTATGACACTCTACTCCAACAAATCCAGTCTACGACACTCTACTCCCCCCCACTCTGCTCTCAGACACTTCACGCCACTAACTTTTAGCCTTACTGAACTACAGCCCCACTGGTGTACAGAATGGCAAAAACACATTGCCAAAGCAAATAGCTCTTGTATAGGTGCGACCTACTGGCTTTGCCAATGCTTGTTTGGTAATGCATTCCTTGAGGGTGAGGTTGATGTCCATGATAAATCCAAGTAACTTGCCATTCAGTGAAAGTTGATGCTTGAAGCCTTCAAGGTTCATGTCACTGAGCCATGTTTATACTGTTTCTTGTTTGTTGCTCTTGGAAAATAACAGTAATTCCGTCTTGGTTGGGTTGAGCTTCAGGCAGGTGCTGGACTTCCGTCTGGATGATGTGCAGGCTGTGTTTGAGGAGTTGCATGTCTGATTCAGACGAGACTTTTAAGTCGAGGTGTGCATCATCGGCATATTGGTGAATCTTGATGCTGTTATCTGTGAGTAGAGCAGAGAGCTCCTCCTGTACGTTGAAGATGACAGGAGACAGTAAGGCGCTCTGGGGGACTCCACAAGTGAAAGGGATCTTTTGTGAAGTAGAGATGTACGAGTGAACAAACTAATGTTTGTTGGAGAGATAGGAAGAGAACCGATAACAGACATTGCCGGTGAATCCCATTGAAACTTCAGGATGAGTATGAGGGTCAGCTGTGTCCAAGGAAGCTGAGAGATCCATCAATGTCAGGAGGCAAGGGTCATTTTCATCTGTGACCAAGAGGGCATCGTCTATGATGGATAATGTTGCAGTCTGTGTGCTGCAGCATGATCGGAAGCCAGGCTGGTAATTGTGCAGGTGGTGGTGAACACTGGTCTTGGAGGGTAAACAGTCATAATATCTATTCCAAAATATAGAATGGACATAATATGGAAGTAAAAATATAGAATGCACAAAATATCGAATGGACACAATATAGTGGTTAAAAATATCGAATTTAAGGTAAGTAATATCGATTTTCAAAATATAGAAGTCAAAATATCGAAATATACAATATAGGCATTAAATATATCGATTTTTTAATAATATCAATTTTTTTTAAAGTGTTTTGTATGTTAGTATATGTGTGAAAAGTGTATATTAATTTTTGTAATGTATGTTTAATGTATTTTAAGTAATGAATTTTATGTTATTTAATTTTTGCGTAATTTAATTCTGTAGCGGGTTGTGGGTTTATAGGGTAATAGGGTGGGAAGTAATTTAATTGTAATTAATTAAATATTTTTATTTATTTATTGGTATTCATTTTGAATTTATTGTTATTTTGTATTTGGTAATTAATTTTTATTAATTGCCAATTAATTTGTATTAATTGATTAATTGTTAATTATGTTAATTTTCTATATTTTTTTCTGTAGCGGGTTGTAGGTTTATAGGGGAATAGGGTGGGAAGTAATTTAATTGTAATAAAGTAAATATTTTTTGTTCATTTATTTGTATTGATTTTAAATTTATTGTTAATTAATTTTTAATTGGTAATTAATTTCTATTAATTGGCAATTCATTTTTATTAATTGGTAATTATTTTGTATTATTTAAATATTTGATAATTATGATAATTGTATTAATGTATTTTCTGTAGTGGGATGTGGGTTTATAGGGGAATAGGGTGGGAAGTAATGTAATTGTAATTAATTACATATTAAAAATACTTTTTGTGTATTGATAATTAATTTACTGTTAATTTTTAATTGGTATTATTTTTTATTATTAATTAGCTTTTGTTATTTAAAATTAATTCGTTGTTGAATAATTATGAATAGGTTATTAATTTGTAATAACTAATATGTAGTTGTATTTCTAATTAATTATTACATAATATTAAATTGGTTATTAATTTCAATTAATGTTTTATTGGTATTGATATTTAATGTATTTTTAATAATATATTAAATCATTACTTTCCCTACTGTTAAACTCACTGGAGTGGGAATAGTAATTTTCACACTCCCGCTATCCAACGCTTTCCCTCCTGTTGCACTCTCTGGAGTGGGAATAGTAATTCTTACCCCTACGCTATCCAACGCTTTCCCTACTGTTGCACTCACTGGAGTGGGAATAGTATTTTTTACCCTCCCGCTATCCAACGCTTTCCCTACTGTTGCACTCTCTGGAGTGGGAATAGTAATTTTTACCCTTACGCTATCCAACGCTTTCCCTACTGTTACACTCACTGGAGTGGGAATAGTATTTTTTACCCCTACGCTATCTAACGCTTTCCCTACTGTTGCACTCACTGGAGTGGTAATATTAAATGTTACCCTCCTGCTATCCTACGGTAAAATATTGTACATTTTTTATTAATAACTTAAATTAATTATATCTTAATTTTAAGGTTATTTGAGTATTTTTAAGTATGTTTTAGTTAATTATATTTATTATTTCATTAATTTTAAATTACTTTTAAGACATTTAAAAAAATTCGATATTTTGACTGACTATATTTTTTACAGACTATATTTTGGATTCAATATTTTTGTACTTACCTGTTTGTAGATAAGAATTCGATATTTTGGCATTCTATATTTTGGTGACTATATTTTGGTAAGTCTATATTTTGTCATTCTATATTATGTCAGTGATCCGTCTTTCAGTTGGGGGGCGTGGCCAACAGCATGGCTTGCTAGGACGTGCTTCTCCTGAGCTCCCGGCGAGCTGCTTCCAAATCCGTCTTTCCACTTAGCCCCACTTCACCAAAACTACGGGAGGGTCGTTGCAGAGACCTTAGACTCCGTGGGGGCCACTTCCTCGAAGTTTTCGCACCTGTAGCCAGCAAAACGCCAAACTAACACCAGCGTCTCGGGAGGCCTAGCGGCGGCAAGATGGCGGCCACTGTGACCAAGTACTGGGGACTGCACTGAGAATCGGCCTCTAGGCGCTGTGACTGTCGAGTCACTGTGAGGGTCCATGTGAGGAGGTCATTGTGTGATGCCCCGTTGACGGTGAGAGCCCCGGTGAAGCGACCGGACCCCCCTGGCGGAACCCGCGGACTACAGCAAGATGGCGGCCGGAGCTGCGCTGCAGGGATAGACCTAGCCTGGAGATCGTCCTGTCGCTGGTCTGCTGCTCAGAAGGTGAGAGCGAGAGGGGCACACTGCGGGACCTGTGAGCTGGTCCGGATCCGGGAGACGGCCCCTGTTGAGGCGTCTGGGCTCCCGACCGGCGGACACTTCACCAATATGGCGGCCGGAGCCGCGATACGGAGCTCGAGTGTGCTCCGAACCTGATCCTGGCCCCTTAGCTGTGGACACGCTCTTGGGCCCTCGAAAACTTCCTGCAATCACCTGCCTGGTGCTGCAGTTGGGCTTCCCCGGCCCTGCATCGATCCGGATTGAGCTGGGGCCTCCCTGTGGTGTCCCCGCCACCCTGCACCCTGCTGGGAAGCCCTTGCCCCCCTGAGAGAGGCACCTGGTGGTCCCAAAGGTCGGGCATCTGGCCATGTGAACGAGGGGGGTAGATAGATACGTACAGGCTGCACTCGCCAGGCTCTGCGACGGAGCAGCAATACCCAGACGCCACATGGGACATTCAGCGCGGCCGGTGACGCTGGGCTGCTGCAGGCATAGGATTCCTGGCCGGGACTGACACTCAGCCGGCTCCACGAACCAAGGCCCCTGGGAGGCGGACAAAAGACGCAAGTGGCCCCCGGCAACTGCTGTGTGGGGAGGCCGGACTGCCCTCCCCGGGAACAGGCTGAGGAGCTCGCTGACCCCCGATTACTGCCAGAGAATCAGAGGCTGAAATGCCAGAAACCGGTCCCCGGTAGCTTGTCTCCTTTCTGGTGAAGAATTGGCTTGGTAGTTTAGTCTGCCCTGTTCCCATGATGCACTGGGCCAGGGACAGACTGATTTGCATATAGCCAGGTTCTGAGCTGGGATGGGGCAGTGAGATAAATAACGGTGATGGATCAAGCCCTGATCTTTGGACTGGGTAAGAGTGATCTGCTCAATTCAGACAGTCTGTTCATCACCACCCCCTTTTCTGAATCGTAGAGAATCAGAGGCGGCGTGGAAAGCGAGTTGCCCCGCGGGAACAACGGCACTTTACCATAAGTAATGGGGAAAAAGGATACACTCCCCAAACCCTCCAAGCAGGGGCCCATGGACAATTTCGCTGCACCTAGACAGTCGGCGGATGCCCTCTCCGCTGCCCCCGGCGTGCGCTCAGATAAGGACCTGCTCATGGGAGCCATTCAGGCGTCATGGGCCGATATCCAGGAGTCTCGGGCTGCCCTAGAAGTAAAAATCGGCGAGGTGGGATCCGAGGGAACACTGCTGAGGCAGGACTTCCGAAAGTTAACGGATAGGGTGACTACAGCTGAAACGCGGATAGGTGAAGCTGAAGATTCAATCTCCACCCTAAGAAAAGACATGGCGGAACTCAAGGCATCCCATCGCCAACTGATGTGGAAGGTGGATGATGCCGAAAATAGGGCGAGACGCAACAACCTGCGCTTTGTAGGTTTTAGAGAGGGAATTGAAGGGACGAGCATGGCGGCATTCCTCCACTCCTGGCTGACTAAAACCTTCCCAACGGTGCAGTTCTCGACCTGCTTTATCATCGAAAGAGCGCAGAGGGCCCTCCGGGCAAAGCCGCCGGAGGGCGCGAGACCTAGGCCGGTCATTGCGCGCTTTCTCAACTTCGCGGACCGGGACCTGATTCTGCGAGAGGCTAGAAAGTTGGGGGAGATCCGTCTGGAAAACACGAACATTATGATATTCCTGGATTACAGCCAAGAGGTGCAGAAACAACGCCGCTCCTTTGACGCAGTGAAGGCGAAATTGAGAGACATGAATATTTCCTACATGCTCCTCTTCCCGGCCAAGCTAAAGGTGATCTACAAGGAAAATACACTTTTCTTTAACCATCCGGAAGATGCCTGGCAATGGCTGGAGGAACGTCCTATATTCCACAGCAGGGAGACCGCTGGACGCGGAAAGGCAGACAGGTCACCTCCCCACAGGTCCCAGTGGGAACTACCGAGGACACAGAGACTGAAGTCCCGAAGGACAAAGAGACAAACCCCGGCAACGCCCTATCTGGGACGTGGCCCAGGTAGCAGACGGCATGGTCGTTCGGCCTCGCCGAGAGGGAACGCCGCGGCGGGCTCCAGATTCAACTGTCTGCGAAGCCATGCCCGCTCAGAGGGGGATGATGAAGACGAGATTGAGAGCCGTACTTCCGGGGAAGAAGAAGAGGTGGGGGGGTCGCGCTCCATTCATCCGTTGGAAGTGGCGATCCGGGACCTGGAACAAGACACTTCGGGACGGAACAGCGTCCCCGGAACAGACACTCAAGACTCTCATTCATGAACAGTGGTGGGACTGGCTATAGAGACTGCAGCTCGTCGCTGGGGAGTATGCAAGTTGACACGCTCCTTTATGTCTACTCTTACTGTTTTTTATTGGTTTTTGTTCTCAACTGCACAACTTTCTCAATTTTTGATATCAGTGCTTGTTTGGGGGAAGTAGTGCTGCATGCTCTGGGAGGAGCTGGTTAGAGCAGGCTAAAGGGGGGATGCACGGGAGGGCGACAGGCCTCCTCCTACTGACAGTTCTGTCTTGCGAAGGGATGGGACTGGATGGGGAGGGAGGTGGGGAGCGGGGTGGGGTAGGGGAGTTACACGTTAATTCAGGTTGGGGAGGGGGGTGTGAGTTGAGATGACGGGGAAGCAGTCGGAACAATGCAGTCAGGTGCCTCAGTGCTTCACACTATGCATCCACACCAGAGACCGAACAAGTTAAGGTATCCAGATCTTGAATGGCAAGCGCAGTGACTGCGTCGCAGGTGTGTGACAGGGAGGTTAGTGTCCTGACGTGGAATGTGAACGGACTGGGTTCTAAAATTAAAAGGGGCCTAGTGAACTCCTACCTTAAAATGCTAAATCCAGATATAACCCTACTGCAGGAAACCCATCTTAAGTGAACAAACGGTGCCTACATAGCTAGGGGCCGCCACAAAGTTCTGGCTGATGCAGGCTACACGTCGGATTCCAGAGGGGTAGCGGTCATTATTAAAAAAAACACTCCATTCTGTATCACACACACTTGGATAGATCCATTGGGGGCTTATGTTGGGGTCCAGGGGACATGGAATAGGCATACATACATGATCATCTCATTCTATGCACCGCCCAAGCTGCAGGCAAATACGCGCAAGGCTCTCGCTCACATATTCCTAGAAACAGCTGACACCATCCAAATCGTGGGAGGTGACTTCAACGACGTGATGGATGTAGGCCTGGAACGGTCAGGGACTGCAGGTAGGGGAGGGAACCGGACTACTCTATCCCAACAGATTGCTAATATAGGGCTCACAGATGTCTGGAGATGGCTGCATCCCACTCAGATAGCCTACTCATACTACACAGGGGCACATAAGGTGTTCTCGAGTCTAGACTATATATTTATGTCTAGACAGTACTTGAAGGTGGATGACACGGTAGACTATAAGGCTAGAGGCATCTCTGACCATTCCCCATTGTTAGTAAGAGTAGGATATACCCGGGGTACTGTGGGGAACACTTGGCGCCTCGCAGCCTGGGATCTTCGAAATGCATCTATTCTGCGAGGCTTGAGAGCAGACATCAAGGTTTATGTGGCTGAAAACGAGGGAACGGTGGAATCGGAGGTCACCTTCTGGGAAGCCCTGAAACCGGTAATGCGAGATAGAATACAAAGTAGACTGGGGGAGGAAAGAAGAAAACTCCAAGCTGAGGTCACTACACTGGAACAGACCATCCTGGGTTTAGAGAGGGAGTACCAGAGTTTGAAACATGCCGAGACTCTTAGAAGACTACTAGATGCCCAGAGACAATATAGAGAACTGGTAACTAATGAGGCTAAAACTCAGTCCCTAGCCACCCTGCACCGCCTCTACGACGTGGGGGATAAATCAGGCAAACTACTAGCTTGGCTAGGTAAAAGGGAGCAAGCGACTAGATGGGTGGACCACATTAGGAATGCAGAAGGGGTGCTTGTCAGTTCTGATACGCAAATTGCCAAGACATTCGCTGCACACTACGAACTTTTCTACGCAGCCAGGGACCTGGGGACACGGGAGGAAGCTTTACAATATATGTCGCAGACGGACCTGCCCGTCCTGTCTCCAGAGGCCCTTCTGGTGTTGGAGGCTGACATCACAGTAGATGACATATCGGAAGCTGTAGCCAGACTGAGACCTGGTAAAACACCAGGACCGAACGGTTACCCGGCAGAGTTTTTTAAGCTAACGGTGGACCTCTTGACTCGCCACCTGAGGGGTCTCTTTGCTGGGGCCTACCAGGAGGGGGGTCTCCCCCCAGACCTCTCCCTGGCTATGATCTTCCCGATACTTAAAGAAGGCAAACCACGACAGGACTGTGCGTCCTACCGCCCCATCTCCCTCCTGAACACGGAAGTGAAACTTCTGGCGACTATCTTGGCGCTCCGCCTGAGGTCGATGATCCCAGACCTTATACATCTGGACCAAACAGGCTTCCTGCCGGACAGAGCAACCAGACTGAACCTCAGATGTACCCACAATTGGCTCCAGGAAGTGAGGGGAAGAAATGACCCACACTGGTTTCTCTCCCTTGACGCTGAGAAAGCCTTTGACGCGGTACACTGGCCATTCCTCTATGCAGTGTTGCAAAAATTTGGTTTTGGCCCTAGGTTCCAGAAGTGGATCCAGCTCCTCTACACCGAGCCAAGAGCCAGGGTGAGGGTGAATGGGAGGCTATCGCGTGAATTCCGGATCCAGAGAGGGACCCGTCAGGGCTGCCGCCTGTCTCCCCTCCTCTTTGCACTCACTATTGAGATACTTGCGGCCAGGATTCGGCAGAACGAGGGCATCTCCGGTTTTGAGAGAATTGACACAGACCCCGCACAAGAAAAGATATCCCTCTATGCGGATGATGTACTCTTGTATGTTACGAAACCGGAGACCACTGTCCCGGAGCTATTCCGGGAATTAGAGCAACATGGTGGACGAGCTGGATACACAATAAATTGGCACAAATCGATCTTGTATGAACCGGGGGAACGAGACCGATGGGGGATGCTGCCGGGGCAACTACAGACGGCTGTGGAGGGCTTCCAGTATCTTGGGATATACATCACCCTTGATAGGCCGCTATCATTCCAAAAAAACTTGGAGCGGATCATAATGAACTCTGCGGCGGATATGGACCGCTGGAGACAGCTCCCACTGACATTGCTGGGTCGAGCGGCCATGTATAAGATGGTCATTCTACCTAAATATTTATATGCTCTACAGAACGAGTATTATCCACTTCCGACAACGTTGTTGACTAAAATCCACTCTGATCTGAGAGCCTACCTCTGGCTGGGTAAGCAGCCTAGAGTGGCCCTGACTACGCTCCAAAGACACCAATATAACAGAGGGATCTCACTCCCTAACCTGGAGGCCTACTACTGGGCGGAACACATGGTATCGATCAATGATTGGCTACATGCCCCAGCGGATCACCCCACTTATGCCCTAGAGAGGTTTAAACTGTCGTCACAGAACGTATTGCATTATCTCTACGGGGGTACTGGATGGGAGCCGCTCCTCCCAGCGACGATTCTTACGATAAATGTGTGGACTAAGGCCACAAAACGAATGGGATGGGAGAAGAAGCCCACCCGGCAGACACCGGTATGACATTGTCAGTGGTTAGCGGAGCTCAATAAACTATGCGGCTTCCGAAGGTGGGACGACATAGGTATCTCCACAATAGGGGATGTGATCGCCAAACAGGAGCTGAAATCCTTTATGGTCCTAAAGTCGGAATTTGGGCTACACCACTCACAGCTCTTCAAATATACGCAGCTACGACATGCATGGAAGGCCCAGAAGGTCCAACTAAGCGATATCCCAGAATATGCACCGCTAGAGGGGAGGCTCCTCCAAGAAAGAATCCAGGGACGGGCTAGGTGATTTGGCGAAGCTTAGACACACATGGGAGGCGGAGGTGGGAAGCATGGAAGACCTAGACTGGGAATTTTTAGTATTAATGCATCCCCGGGAGGTGGCAATTAAATCAAGACTACGCCTGAATCAATTCAAGGTGCTTCACAGAACATACTACGATAGAATGAGACTCCATAGGATGGGGAAAATAGAAGGCACACACTGTCTTAGATGCCGACAACATGATGGAGACTTTTATCACACCATTTGGGCATGCGACAGGATACAAGATTACTGGACGCAAGTCTTCACTGAACTGGGAGAGGTTTTGGAGGTCCCGCTCCAACAGGAACCCAAGCTGGCACTACTGGGTATGACTAATGAGGTGGACCTACCGCGTCCACTCCTCACCTTCCTAGTTCTCGCACTTGTAGTAGCGAAAAGGGATATGGCGAGGTACTGGGGGTCTCCGGAGTCCCCGGGATAGAGGAATGGAGAAGAGGGTTGGACCTTTACATGGCAGCCAAGAGAGTGACATATAAAGCAAGGGGGTGCCGGAAGAAATTTCAAAGGGTCTGGGCCAAATGGCGGCACTATCATGGGTTGGATGGGGGGCTATGAGCGGCGGAACTGGAAAATCTGGCTATTCGGTCACTAGAGCACGGACAATAGGGCTTCGGGTGGGACACAATATGATGATTGTACCTTGTCTCTGTGGATGTTGAACTGGGGGGATATGCATCGTGACAAAATGTTGTGGCTTTGAGGTGGGTGGGAGTGGGAGTAGAAGTCTATGTACTGCTGATTTTACGACTGTAATGTTGAGTTTTGATAAAATGCAAATAAAAATATATATATATTTTTTTAAAAACACTGGTCTTGGAGTTGAACTAAGACTGCTTTTTCAACGATCTTGCCGATGAATGGGTGGTGAGTGAAATACACTGTCCCCAGAGCAGTGGTGAGTTTGCAGCCGCCCAGTAGGCAGCGCATTCATTGTAATAAGATGCACTGACCTGGGATGCACCTGTGCACCTGCTTAAAGGCACAAAAAAGGATGGTGCATCCCATATGTATCACAGGCCCTGAAATCAATGATTTGCAGGTGAAAATGTCAAGACTGAAGATAGTGTCTGTAAAGACCTGAAGTGAGGTGGGTACTCTACATGGCTGTGACGCCAGGACCCGACTGGGGAACCAAAAGTAGTCCTGGCAAAAATGCACAAAGCAGCCCCACTCCTTTCATCTTCTCGTGCAACATTTCTCTTTCCATCCATTCATCCAGCCACCCTCCATTCTTTCTCTGTCCTTTTCTCCCCCCTCTCTCTCTCTTCTGCCTCTCTGATCACTTTCTCGCTACCTTCCCTGTCGCTTCCTCTCTGGATTCCTCCCTGTGCCTGCTGCAATTAACCTCTAACCTGCTGGGACAGTGACAGGGCACCAGGAGTGACCTTGGGTTTTCTAAACCTACCTCAAAGGGCTGCAGCCCACCTGGGAAATGCCTACTAGAATAAAACACCTGTCCAGCCCTGTGTGATAGTCACTAAGGGGCATATTTACGACCCCCTTTGTGTTGCTCTTGCACCACGCAACGTGGAGCAAAAGTGACACAAATTGAAATGAGATTTTGAAGCCACGCAAGGCCGCCTTGCAAGGCCCCAAGTGGCTTCATAAATCTTGAGTAATGCAACACAGAAGAAATCGCTGCATTGCCTTACTCTACGCCAGGGAGGCGTTCCATGGGCGTTCCATGGGCGTTACCTAGGTGTTCCCACGCAACATCCATGGATTTTGACGCATTCCCAGATTTACCAGAAGTGCCCCAGTGAGGTGTAACGAGGAGAAGTATGTTTATTTCTCCTCATTCTTTCCTCTTTCCATGTGTCTTGAGTTCTGCAGCACACATAGAGAGATTCAAACGCCTCAAGGGATTGTTTTTATGCAGGAAGGTGTGCCTTCCTGCACAACAGCAATCCTGATTACAACACAGGCACCCTTGCAAGGGTGCCTGCAGTGGGGCTATTTTTATTTATTTCGTTTATATAGCGCAACAGCTACCCAACAAAGGGTTTCCCGGCGCTGTGATTCAGTAATAGCTGACAGGACAACTGACTTAGATGTTGAATAGCCAGGTTTTCAAGGCTTTTCTGAATTTCATGTAGCTCACCTCTGAGCGCAAGGCCTGTGGCATGGCATTCCACAGTGAGGGTCCAAGGAAGGCGAAAGATTTGCCACCCATACGGGAAAGTTTTATTTTGGTAATAACAAAATTGTTAGCTGTTGCAGATCTTAGAGTCCTGGATGGATGGTAGCGGTGGACCAGATTTTGTAAGTACTTGTGGGCTTTTTTTGTAAAGATCTTGTGCATGAAGCATAAGGACTTAAATTTAATTCTATTCTCAATTTTCAAACAATGCAGCTCACGGATTAATTTGGTGGTGGATGAGAAAATAGGAATTTTACCTAACAGTCTCGCGGCTGCGTTCTGCACAGTTTGCAATCGGCGGATTGTAGCTTTATTTGCCCCCAAATATAACACATTGGCGTAATCAAGCCTTGATGTTATTAAGGCATTGATGACCGTTTTTTTTGTGTGTTCTGGTAGCATCCAGCAAATTTTCTTTAGCCACTTTAGAATAGCAAAACAGGTGGCCGATGTTTTAACCGCTTGCTGGTGCATCTTCAACGAATCATCCACAATAAAACCTAGATTACGGGCCTGTGTAGTTGGAGTTGGGGGGGTACCCATTTCAGATGGCCAATGTTGGGGTCCCCAAAGTTCTTTATGTTTCCCCAGGACAATTAGCTCGTTTTTTTCGCCGTTTAATTTAAAAAAAAAATGTATGCATCCATCCTGCAATTTTACTCAATCCTAGATTTAATGTGGAGGGGTTGTTACTTCCTGATGATGAAAGAGAGAAAAGAAGCTGCGAATCATCAGCGTAAGAAAACATCAGTAAACCGGTTTCTTCAACTATTTTTGCGAGCGGACTCATGTACAAATTAAAAAGTAACGGGCTTAAAATCGAGCCCTGTGGAACTCCGTGTTTAAAGGTAAGGGTTTCGGTACAAGCAGATTGAGAGAAGACTTGAAACGTTCTATTCTCCAGTAAAGATTTAATCCAATTTAAGGCAGCGCCACAAATGCCTAAAGAGTGGAGAGTCCGTATTAGTACCGCATGTGACACAGTGTCAAATGCGGCACTGAGGTCAAGAAGCACTAGTGCCACCGTTTCTCCTCTGTCTATCATGGCGCGGATATTCTCTGTCACACCTAATAAGGTAGTCTCAGTTGAGAAGCCAGCCCGAAAGCCGTACTGATGGGAAGGCAACAAGTCGTGTGTTGTAATAAAATCTGTGAGACAACGATGGACATGTTTCTCCAGAATTTTAGCAAAAATGGGGAGAAGAGAAATTGGCCGAAAGTTAGAAGGCACATTAGGATCGGCATCAGCCTTTTTCAATAGTGGATGGATCATTGCGTGTTTCCATTCATCTGGCACGTGTTCTTCCTGCAAGGATGTGTTTAAGAGATCGGTAATAATGGACATAGATTTCCTGCTAAGTAATTTTAAGATGGAGCATGGTAGAGGGTCTCTTGGTGAACCTGATTTGATCGTGTTAATTAGGTCTAAGACGGTGTCAATATTAAGCTTGGGCCAATTGTCTAGTAAGACAGTGTGAGTATCACAGACATTGGGATCTAGGATGCCATCTTGGTTGCTCGGTCTGTCAAGGAAGGGGTTTCGAGCGTCTATGAGAGCTTTGATTTGTTCATTCTGATCTAGTTCAATGCTCTGATATATTTTATCTACTTTGTTTATAAAAAAGGTAGCTAGTTGGTCACATTGTGTTTTGTTAGGGTCAGGTGGAGTTTGTGAAGTATTTGAGCCAGCCAGCTCTTTAACTATTTGAAAGAGAGCCTTTGATTGATTTAAGGCTGTAGTGATTTTGGTGCAAACAAATTCGGCTCTAGCTTTACTACACATCTTTTGATAGTGTGTTAATTGTATTTTGTATTCCTTCTTAGTTTCTGTGGAATAAGACTTTCTCCATTGACACTCAGCGTTTTTGCATTTAGTTTTTTCTAGCTTTAAAGAATCATTGAACCAAGGGGCAGGTGGACGCTGATTTTTTCCCTTTAGCTTTGTTTTAGACAGACATGAATCGATGGCTGTCAAAAGCCATGTCTGAACAGAAGCTGAAAGATTTTGCACTCTTGATTTGGTGCAAGGTGTTGTGTCTTCTAGAAAGGAATTTGGAGTATTAATATCTAATCTTTTCCATTTCCTAACAACCGAAGTTGAAACCAACGATGTGTCTTTATTTGACATTTGTGCTCGAAAGGGTGCCTGCGTTGGTGCAAGGGTGCCTGCAGTGGCGCTAGGGTGTCTGCGTTGGTGCAAGGGTGCCTGCAGTGGCGCTAGGGTGCCTGCGTTGGTGCAAGGGTGCCTGCGTTGGTGCTAGGGTGCCTCCGTTGGTGCTAGGGTGCCTGCGTTGGTGCTAGGGTGCCTGTGTTGGTGCTAGGGTGCCTCCGTTGGTGCTAGGGTGCCTGCGTTGGTGCTAGGGTGTCTGCATTGGTGCAAGGGTGCCTGCAGTGGTGGTAGGGTGCCTGCGTTGGTGCAAGGGTGCCTGCGTTGGTGCTAGGGTGCCTCCGTTGGTGCTAGGGTGCCTGCGTTGGTGCTAGGGTGCCTGTGTTGGTGCTAGGGTGCCTGCGTTGGTGTTAGGGTGCCTGCAGTGGCGCTAGGGTGTCTGCGTTGGTGCAAGGGTGCCTGCAGTGGTGGTAGGGTGCCTGCGTTGGTGCAAGGGTGCCTGCGTTGGTGCTAGGGTGCCTCCGTTGGTGCTAGGGTGCCTGCGTTGGTGCTAGGGTGCCTGCGTTGGTGCTAGGGTGCCTGCGTTGGTGCTAGGGTGCCTGCGTTGGTGTTAGGGTGTCTGCAGTGGCGCTAGGGTGCCTGCGTTGGTGCAAGGGTGCCTGCAGTGGCGCTAGGGTGTCTGCGTTGGTGCAAGGGTGCCTGCAGTGGCGGTAGGGTGCCTGCGTTGGTGCAAGGGTGCCTGCGTTGGTGCTAGGGTGCCTCCGTTGGTGCTAGGGTGCCTGCGTTGGTGCTAGGGTGCCTGCGTTGGTGCTAGGGTGCCTGCGTTGGTGCTAGGGTGTCTGCAGTGGCGCTAGGGTGCCTGCGTTGGTGCAAGGGTGCCTGCAGTGGCGCTAGGGTGTCTGCGTTGGTGCAAGGGTGCCTGCAGTGGCGCTAGGGTGCCTGCGTTGGTGCAAGGGTGCCTGCGTTGGTGCTAGGGTGTCTGCAGTGGCACTAGGGTGCCTGCGTTGGTGCAAGGGTGCCTGCAGTGGCGCTAGGGTGTCTGTGTTGGTGCAAGGGTGCCTGCAGTGGCGCTAGGGTGCCTGCGTTGGTGCAAGGGTGCCTGCGTTGGTGCTAGGGTGTCTGCAGTGGCGGAAGGGTGCCTGCGTTGGTGCAAGGGTGCCTGTGTTGGTGCTAGGGTGCCTCCGTTGGTGCTAGGGTGCCTGCGTTGGTGCTAGGGTGCCTGCGTTGGTGCTAGGGTGCCTGCGTTGGTGCTAGGGTGTCTGCAGTGGCGCTAGGGTGTCTGCGTTGGTGCAAGGGTGCCTGCAGTGGCGCTAGGGTGCCTGCGTTGGTGCAAGGGTGCCTGCGTTGGTGCTAGGGTGTCTGCAGTGGCACTAGGGTGCCTGCGTTGGTGCAAGGGTGCCTGCAGTGGCGCTAGGGTGTCTGCGTCGGTGCAAGGGTGCCTGCAGTGGCGCTAGGGTGCCTGCGTTGGTGCAAGGGTGCCTGCGTTGGTGCTAGGGTGTCTGCAGTGGCGCTAGGGTGCCTGCGTTGGTGCAAGGGTGCCTGCAGTGGCGCTAGGGTGCCTGCGTTGGTGCAAGGGTGCCTGCGTTGGTGCTAGGGTGCCTCCGTTGGTGCTAGGGTGCCTGCGTTGGTGCTAGGGTGCCTGCGTTGGCGCTAGGGTGCCTGCGTTGGTGCAAGGGTGCCTGCAGTGGCGCTAGGCAGCTACAAGGGTTCCAGAGCAGGGACAAAGGCAAGAATGCGCTGTATTGCCTTAAAGCCAGCATTTCCTGCCCTTTCCCAGTCATGCAGTGCAGCAGAGCAAGGGGACTCGCTGCGCTGCGTGACAATGTGATAAATATGGCTCTCGGTGAAAAGGAAGACCAGCAAGAAATGTAATACAACTCCTGGGAAGTGATTCAAAGTTCAGGGGCAGGGCAGCCATCGGCTAGCGCTGCCAAGACTCGGAGAACTTCAAGGCTCATGAACCCCATCTGAGAATAGAAATCATGGTACTGACAGCCCCTTTACTGTGTGTGATTGAGCGCAGCCCTCGAGGGCGCAGAAATGAGATGCTGCCTGCCCCGGCAGAGAGCGTGCTGGAAGTCACGTGCTCTCAAATCCCTTTATTCCAAGCTCTTTCACGCCATGGAAGAGTACAGGACACGTTTGTCATGTCACTGACATCTTCTTGGCCGTGAAGTGCGGCAGCACTCGTGCTGTGCGGAGCGGCCATGACACTGGCGTCTCTGCTCTGCCCCGATCAGAGCCCTCCGACACACCACGGTTGGATGGGGCCTGCTGACGGGTAGGTGGGAGTGAGGTTGACTGTAGTGTCTGTAGAGTTGGTACCTCGCCAGTATTTTACCAGCGGGTTCAGTCGTTTTTTGTCAATGCAGGGAAAACAAGCATTGGAAATGCAATAGGTCGCGCATTTGTTTAAGTTAAAGGTATTTGCTTTGCTAATGGTATTGTATTTAAGCTATGGCTTATTGAGTTTCTGTGTGTGATAGGTTGTGCCTTTATGTTGGTTGAATTGTAATTGTTATGTGTGTAGTAGTCTAACGCATAGCGTTAGCAGGAGAAGAGGAGTGTTTAAGATTTGGGACAGAGAGTGAGTAGAAGAATAGCACGAGGGTAATGAAGTGTAGTGAGGAGGAGCATAGCATGAGGCAGAAGAAAGGGGAGTGGGGAGAGTAGTATGAGTGCGAAGGAAGAACGCGTGGAGG
Organism: Lissotriton vulgaris; assembly: GCF_964263255.1. Taxonomy (NCBI): domain Eukaryota; kingdom Metazoa; phylum Chordata; class Amphibia; order Caudata; family Salamandridae; genus Lissotriton; species Lissotriton vulgaris. The sequence goes on along the minus strand of NW_028252406.1, from coordinate 133,972 downwards.
AGATTAGCGTGTTTTTGAAGGAAGGAAAGTGTGGAGCGCAGAATGAGGCCTAATGAAGGAGAGAGGAGTAGAAGAGTAGTAGGAGGGATATGAAAGGAGTGTGAGAAGTCGAAGAGTAGTGTGAGGCAGCAGGAAGGTAAGATTATTTGCTTAGTATTAGGCATAAGGAAGAAGATAGGCGTAGAAGAGCAGTGTTAGGGAGATTGTAGGAGAAGGAGGAGGAGAAGAGCAGTGTGATGCAGAAGGACTGAGAGTGACGAAGATGAGAGCAGTGGGAGGCGAAGGATGGAGAGTGATGAAGATGAGAGCAGTGGTAGGCAGAAGGATGGAGAGTGTTGTGGAGAGGAGTAGTGTGCTGCAGAAGGACTGAGAGTGATGAAGATGAGAGCAGTGGTAGGCGAAGGACGGAGAGAAGAGCAGTGTGATGCAGAAGGACTGAGAGTGATGAAGATGAGAGCAGTGGTAGGCGAAGGACGGAGAGAAGAGCAGTGTGATGCAGAAGGACTGAAAGTGATGAAGATGAGAGCAGTGGCAGGCGAAGGATGGAGAGTAATGAAGATGAGAGCAGTGGTAGGCGAAGGACGGAGAGAAGAGCAGTGTGATGCAGAAGGACTGAGAGTGATGAAGATGAGAGCAGTGGTAGGCGAAGGACGGAGAGAAGAGCAGTGTGATGCAGAAGGACTGAGAGTGATGAAGATGAGAGCAGTGGTAGGCGAAGGACGGAGAGAAGAGCAGTGTGATGCAGAAGGACTGAAAGTGATGAAGATGAGAGCAGTGGCAGGCGAAGGATGGAGAGTAATGAAGATGAGAGCAGTGGTAGGCGAAGGACGGAGAGAAGAGCAGTGTGATGCAGAAGGACTGAGAGTGATGAAGATGAGAGCAGTGGTAGGCGAAGGATGGAGAGTGATGAAGATGAGAGCAGTGGTAGGCAGAAGGATGGAGAGTGTTGTGGAGAGGAGTAGTGTGCTGCAGAAGGACTGAGAGTGATGAAGATGAGAGCAGTGGTAGGCGAAGGACGGAGAGTGATGAAGATGAGAGCAGTGGTAGGCGAAGGACGGAGAGAAGAGCAGTGTGATGCAGAAGGACTAAGAGTGATGAAGATGAGAGCAGTGGTAGGCGAAGGACGGAGAGAAGAGCAGTGTGATGCAGAAGGACTGAGAGTGACGAAGATGAGAGCAGTGGTAGGCGAAGGATGGAGAGTGATGAAGATGAGAGCAGTGGTAGGCGAAGGACGGAGAGAAGAGCAGTGTGATGCAGAAGGACTGAGAGTGATGAAGATGAGAGCAGTGGTAGGCAGAAGGATGGAGAGTGTTGTGGAGAGGAGTAGTGTGCTGCAGAAGGACTGAGAGTGATGAAGATGAGAGCAGTGGTAGGCGAAGGACGGAGAGTGATGAAGATGAGAGCAGTGGTAGGCGAAGGACGGAGAGAAGAGCAGTTTGATGCAGAAGGACTGAGAGTGATGAAGATGAGAGCAGTGGTAGGTAGAATGATGGAGAGTGTTGTGGAGAGGAGTAGTGTGCTGCAGAAGGACTGAGAGTGATGAAGATGAGAGCAGTGGTAGGCGAAGGACGGAGAGTGTTGTGGAGAGGAGCAGTGTGATGCAGAAGGACAGAGAGTGATGAAGATGAGAGCAGTGGTAGGCGAAGGATGGAAAGTGTTGTGGAGAAGAGCAGTGTGATGCAGAAGGACCGAGAGTGATGAAGATGAGAGCAGTGGTAGGCGAAGGATGGAGAGTGTTGTGGAGAAGAGCAGTGTGATGCAGAAGTACTGAGAGTGATGAAGATGAGAGCAGTGGTAGGCGAAGGACGGAGAGTGATGAAGATGAGAGCAGTGGTAGGCGAAGGACGGAGAGAAGAGCAGTGTGTGCCCATCACATCACCCCACGACCTAACAATGCTCTCTGGCACTCTGTGTGGGGCAGTCATTTGGCTAAAAGCCTGGGCTTGACTGGGAAGATTCACATGTCCCACCAAGATATGCCAAAGACCAGTAGCCTAACTCCTCAGGCCTTCAAACCTGAGGTATTGGGCCCCGAGGAGTCCATTTTTAGGTCTCGCCTGTCGATGCGCATGCGCATCGAGCAAGGCGAGAGTATTGGGACTTATCCACTCTTTATCCACACTGCAAGGAATCGTGGGGATTCCTTGCAGTGCCCGTGACTTTTAAGCTCAATGCGCATGCGCACTGAGCTTAAAAGCGCGTGCACGTCTGTCTTTGTTTACCCGCTCCGCCCCCTCCCCTTCCCGCCGTGTCGCATTTCTCCTCCCCCCTCCCCTCTCTTCCCTCCGTCTTGTTTATTTTACCCGCTCCGCCCCCTCCCCTTCCCGCCGTGTCGCATTTCTCCTCCCCCCTCCCCTCTCTTCCCTCCGTCTTGTTGCCTATGGGCGGCTGTGCTGGCAAGCAGCGCTGCTTCCTCTCCTCTTTCTGTTGAAACAAACAGCAGGGAGGGGAGGCGTTTCCAGGGCCAGCTCACTCTCGCTCTCTTCGTCTTGTTAGGGTTTTCACCACCAGAATCAAGGAGTGACAAACCAGCCAGTATGTACATTTTCAATTCAGAACGCCACCTTTTTTATGCACACTGATTTACACAATATTTCAGCGCAGTGCCCCGTTATTATTTCAAGGCGCTACATTTGCTCGTGACAAACATCTCGCAAACCATTTCAGCGAGCAAAGACGTGCCTCGCGCTGCCTGCGTCTATGTGACAGCGCGAGACGCTTCTTAAAATAGAGCAGCGGTCGCTGAGCTCCGGTTCAAGCCCTCGTAAACTTTATTTTTTCAATGCAATACGTCTGTTCCAAAACAAGCAGGCCCTCGGCCCGCCGCTGCCGCTGCACACAGGCTCCGTTGTGCCGCCGCGGTGAATCACTCCTCCTGCAGGTGGCGCTCACCAGCGCGCCCTGTTATGAATGCTGCCTGTACCCAATGTGCCCTCGTTCCTCGCCTGTGCCCGGACCCCGTCTTTTGCCTCTGGCTGTGGAGCGCTTCTCTCTGTTTCCACCTCGTCTCCCCGAGCGGGGGCCGCACCTGGTACCCCCTCCAGCCTCACACCCTTTATGCTTCCTGTCTAATGAACTGTGTTTCCATCACTGCTCTCTCTCCCTGCCAATGTCGCCTTTCTCTCCCATTGCCCTCTGTCTATGACCCTTCACCAGTCGCTGTCTCTTCTTCTCTGCCCGTCACCTCTGCAAGGGGGTCTCCTTTCTTCATGCCCTCCCGTCCTTTGTTGACATTGTCACTCTCAGCTCTCCTCACGCGCCCTCTCTCCTGAAGTGTCAGTAATCGCGGCCGCCGTTTCTCCCTCCCCTCACCTCTCTCCCTTCTTCCCTCGATCTGTCTGTAACAGAGTCACTGCTCCTCCCACTCTCTCTCTCTGTCTGCCTGACGCCCTCTCGCCTATCCTCCTATCCTGCCATCTCTCTTACATCCTGACATCTCTCTCACATCCTGACATTTCTCTCACACTCTCTCCCATCCGGCCATCTCTCTCTTCACTCACCCTCACTCACCCTCAACCCCTCACCCTCACTCACCCTCAACCCCTCACCCTCACTCACCCTCACTCACCCTCAACCCCCCACTCACCCTCCCCCTCACTCACCCTCAACCCCTCACCCTCACTCACCCTCAACCCCTCACCCTCACTCACCCTCAACCCCTCCCCCTCAACCCCTCTCCCTCAACCCCTCACCCTCACTCACCCTCACTCACCCTCCCTCACTCACCCTCAACCCCTCACCCTCACCCCCTCAACCCCTCACCCCCTCACCCTCACTCGCCCTCACCCTCAACCCCTCACCCTCAACCCCTCACCCTCAACCCCTCACCCTCACTCACCCTCAACCCCTCACCCTCACTCACTCACCCTCAACCCCTCACCCTCACTCACTCACCCTCACTCACCCTCAACCCCTCACCCTCAACCCCTCACCCTCAACCCCTCACCCTCAACCCCTCACCCTCAACCCCTCACCCTCACTCACCCTCAACCCCTCACTCACCCTCACTCTCACTCACCCTCACTCTCACTCACCCTCACTCACCCTCACTCACCCTCACTCACCCTCACTCACCCTCACTCACCCTCACTCACCCTCACTCACCCTCAACCCCTCACTCACCCTCACTCATCCTCACTCACCCTCAACCCCTCACCCTCACCCACCCTCAACCCCTCACCCTAACTCACACTCACCCTCACTCACCCTCACCCTCACTCACCCTCACTCTCACTCACCCTCAACCCCTCACTCACCCTCAACCCCTCACTCACCCTCAACCCCTCACTCACCCTCAACCCCTCACCCTCACACAGTGCAATAGGTCTCGGAGCATTTGAGTTAGAGCTTTTAGAATTGTTTATGGCTTTTTTTATTTGTAATTCTTTAGCATTGGCTACAGGAAACAAAAATGCTAAAGATTTACAAAAAAAACCCATAAACAATTCTAAAAGCACTAACTCTTATGCTGCGAGACCTATTGCATTTCCAATGCTTGTTACATGCTTGTTCGCCCTTGGATATACTCGTGTGAATTCATTGTTTCATGTGGGACAGATGCTGGAGAAGCAGAGCCCACAGGTGATGTTGACAGATGAGGCTGTCTGCATTGAACTGTGGTCAGAGTGTTCAGATTCTATATTTCATAGTAGTAAATAGTGTTATATATCCGCTCGTATAGCACTCTTGCCATTTCTAAGCGCTGCAACAATTGTTAGTTTTAAAAATATAATAGCACTCAATTTACCAACTTCTGTAGGATGGAAGCATAAGTCGGGCTGAATGGGATTTGAATTTGTGCACTGCAGATGTCAGGGGCAGGAGTTTAACTCACAGCTATTTTGCTAAACTACTGACCTAAAAAGTGCATGCCGAAAATAGATCTGAAGAATTGTGCAATGCATATACAATATTGTGCTGCATAAGAGTATAAGAGGAGGTGGCTGGCACAAGAAAGGTGTTGCAGCATTGAGAATCTGCCCTATCAAGAGCCCTGTGAATTGGGGAACTGTAGTGACTCTTTGTGCTTGCCACGAGGTCTGTGTACCAGAAATGTGTAGTGGCAGTAGATGGTTTGCCATATCAGAGTGGTGCAACATTGAGAGATTGATATTTAGAGAGACTAGTGTATCAAAAACATCTACAGGCACTAGGTTGCCACGCAGAAAGCCCTAGACGCCAGGAAAGTGTATGGGTTTTAAGTTGGTGTCCCATCGAAAGCCCTTTGCAACATAAAAAGCATAGTGGCAATAGATAGCAGGAACATTGAAAAAGCTTGTTCATCAGAGGTGTGTGACGGCATTAAGTAGTTAGCGTACTGAGAACCCGGTCCCTCAGCACTCAAAACCGTGCAGTAGCTTTACTGGTTACAACAATACGGGACTGCTCACTACTGTCCTAGTAGTGTTGCGTTTGAGAGAGTACTGAAAGACCCAGGCTTCAGAAAAGTCACCTGGTAATATTTGAAGGTAGGCACGTTGAAAGCACTTGCATCACAGGTGTATAGCCATTAAGTGGTTAATACGTATTGCAAAAAGTAGTGGCATTGTTAAATGTTTGGCACCCTGAGAACCCTGTGCAAAAGGCGATCGACGGATGTTAATCTGTCTGCCGATCGCATTTAACACAGGGTGCTACCTCAACTCCGGGTTCAGCCAGTGCTTGTTGCTGCTGGCCAACACCCGCCTTCACCACTTTCATGCTCGCAGCCCGGCGATGGACGAGGGGAAGGAGGGAGAGGAGGGTTCCCTGAACCTCCCCGAAGCGCGGGTCACTACGGGAATCGTGATTAAACTAAAAAGTACGCATTGAAGAGTTTAGCATGTGTATCAGGTATTTTTTATTTAAATTGAAACTATTACCATTTTTGCATAAAAAATATTTGGTTACTTTTAGCCAATTTCGTATAGTAAATGTGCCTCAAGCATTCCTCCCACTGGTTCTGGAAGCGGGCGCTCTGGTAATTAAAGAAGACATCGGGGACGTTTCCTCCATTGTTCCCCCTCCTAGCCCCTTCATGCCCAGCTTTGTGTGGCTTTTACGCGGAGGAGTTTTGCATACATACAGGGTCGGAATGAATTGTGTGAGTTTGTAGCGCACCTGAAAACTTGGTTTAACAAGCATTTGCAATGCGATAGTTCCGATTGCATTGCAAATGCTTAAGTTTAAAACTGTTTACAACAAGGGGTGGTGAGGGACAGAGTCTCTGAATTCAGCAGAAAGCTTTCTCACTGCTCCATCAGGATTCAAGCAAGCCGGGCCGAAGAAGGCTGAAATGCCAGAAACCGGTCCCCGGTAGCTTGTCTCCTTTCTGGTGAAGAATTGGCTTGGTAGTTTAGTCTGCCCTGTTCCCATGATGCACTGGGCCAGGGACAGACTGATTTGCATATAGCCAGGTTCTGAGCTGGGATGGGGCAGTGAGATAAATAACGGTGATGGATCAAGCCCTGATCTTTGGACTGGGTAAGAGTGGTCTGTTTAACTCAGACACTCTGTTCATCACCACCCCCTTTTTGTAAATAAGTTTAAAACTGAGCGCGGCGCCGCTTGAAGGACACCGCTCTCTGTTTTTTTTTTTTTACTTTAACACTGAGCGCACGCTTCTTGAAGCAGGCACTGTGCGTTGTAATGTCGTGATGTACCCAGCAATGATGACGCTGAAATCATGTATGTTTAACAGTCTTTATTTAGACACGTCTATCCCTGAAGAGCGCCGCGCCTCAACTGCCCTAACGGTCTTCCGCGCCAACCCCCTACGCAGCCGCGTATCCTTGCGCGGGCGCGGCACGTCACGTGGCTTACGTGACGTGCGTACACTAGAGCGCGCTACTACACGCGTATTGTTAAAGTTATGAAACATATAAATAAACCAAGCCCGGTGTCCGTTAAGCAGCGCTGCGCTTAGTTTTAAAGTAAAAAATAAAAAACACAAACAGAGCGCGGTGTCCCTGAAGTGGACGCAGCGAAAATGTAAGTAAACAAGAACACAAACAGCTGTCGCCACGCCACACCATTGTGCAAATGAGAAAAGAAAGGGCTCACCCAGTAAGTTGAAGACACTGTATTGCGCCACGGAGTAAAAGATACAGTCCAGGTGGGCGGGGCCAAAAGTGGACAGGGTGGTAACCAGGACTAAAAAGCCTCCGGGACAATCATTACACCCCGTTTAGCATAATTAGTGATGTCAAATGGCGCACACCAATGGAAAATACGGGCGTAGCCGAAAGTCAGCTTCTGAAACAGTATTGATTCCAAGAAACCCTCGCATGCGCACTGCAACGCCAGGTGAGACCTAACAATTGGGAAGCTCAACAAACGCTGTTCGCAGCTTATCCCCCATGAGGTTATCCAGGCACTGTCTATGGGCCCGGGAGAGATTACGTGATTTGCCCAGAATCACTGGATGTTGAAACGAAGCCGAGATGCAAACCCAGATCCCCAGCACCCGAGTCGGCAGCTCCATAGAACAGGTTGTAGAGATATTGATGCTCCTCCATTAAAATATAGCATGGCCAATGTGGTCTTTTCGGCGTTTAGGTCTGGCTTAGTAGTGCATCTGTCTGCATATGCATCAATCAATCAATCAACCAGGCGTTTGTTGAGTGCGACTACTCACCCGTAAGGGTCTCAAGGGGCTCGGGGTGAAGGGGGTGCAGGTTTAAGTCCATCAAGGAGGGAGTCTGTTGAAGAGCCAGGTTTTGAGGTTTCCTGTGAAGATGGGGAGCGATGTTGTCTGTCTGAGGTGGAGCGAAAGGGCATTCCAGGCTCTGGCCGCGTGGAAGGAGAAGGAGCGTTCTCCTGATCTGGTCTTTCTGGTGCGGGGGACCACAGCGTAGGAGAGCTGGGCTGATTGTAGGGTCCTTTGGGGTGCGTGGAATTTGAGTTGGCTGTTCAGGTATGCTGGTCCGGTGTCGTGGAGGTCCTTGTGAGCGTGGGTGAGCATCTTGAAGGTGACTCTACCCTTTGATGGGGAGCCCGTGGAGTGTGCGCAGGTGCTGCGAGATGTGGCAGTGTCTTGGCAGGTTGAGGACCAGTCTTGCGGCGGCGTTCTGGATGTTCAGTAGCTTGCGGGTGAGGTTTTTGTTTATTCCGGCATAGAGTGCGTTGCTGTAGTCGAGTCTGCTGCTGACCAGGTCGTGAGTGCCTGTCTTTCTGTGTTCGAGGGGGATCCATTTGAAGGTCTTACATAGGAGGCAGAGGGTGTGGAAGCAGGAGGACGAGACGGAGTTGATCTGGCGGTCCGTTTTGAGCTCGGAGTCAAGGATAATTCCCAGGTTGCGTGTTTGGTCTGTGGGGGTGGGCGGGCTTCCGAGGGCGGGGGGCTACCAGGTGTCGTTCCAGGTGTCTGGGTTTGGGCCCATGATGAGTATTTCTGTTTCGTTAGTGTTTAGTTGTAGGCAGCTGTTTTTCATCCATTTGGCGACTGCTTCCATGCTTTCTCGAAAGTTGTGTCTGGTGGTGTTGGGTTCGTTGGATAGGGAGAGGATGAGTTGAATGTCGTATGAGTATGACACAATGTTGAGTCCGTAGGTTCTGACTATGGGGGCGTGCGGAGCCATGTAGACGTTGAAGTGCATAGGGCTGAGGGAGAACCCCTGGGGGACTTTGCAGGTGGTTGGTGTAGAGTCCGAGAGGAAAGGGGGGAGTCTGACCTACTGCGTCCTGCCGGAGAGGAACGAGCAGATCCAGTCGAGGGCCTTGTCCTGGATCCCTTCGTAATGAAGTCTGGTATTATGCATTGCAGGCAGCGTTGTGATTGGTCAGTGGGGCCTGGCTGGGCTTCCTAATTCTTGAGGAGAGCATTGGGGCAGAGACACCTGACCGGCAGGAAGCAAAGTTAATTAAAAATATTTTTTGTTTGTTTTGTGCATCCTCGCATGCCCCCCACCCCCGCGCCACTGGGGTGAGTGTCTGAAAAGTTTCAGCACTCCGTCCATCATCTCCTTGTGTTTGCTTTTTCCTCGGCATTGCCAAAAGCTAATATGGTAATATTGTAGGCTTCAATGTAATAAAAATCATTTGTACATACAACATATGTAAGCAGTATTTATGAAAGCCTGTGTTGGCACACTAAAGCTAGACCTTTTGGCTTTGCCAGTGCTTGTTTCTTGTCTTTACCAGCTGCCCATGTTGCTTGCTGCAATCCCAATTTATTCTACCTGATAACAGGTGTAGTCATGTGGGGTGTTCTCATGCTCTTTGTTGGTGTGTTTTTTGAGTGTGTTGTTCTGAATGAAGGTCATGTTGGTGTTGAAGGCCCCAACAGTTGCTGGGTTGTGAGGCACACCTGTTCGGTTGCACTGGTTGACACCTGCTATTGGTCTGTGGTCACAGGAAACCATTTTATGCGATAGTTGACTGCTTTGTGGGCATCACTTCCAATAAGTTGCTGGAGTATGTAGTGCTTTGATGTGTCCATCTGGGCGCTATGTTTTGTTCACTGTAGGTCATTCGTAGTTGTAGCTAATTTGATAACGTATTTATGGAGATGTTATTGAGGGGCATTTTTCAATGACAATTTGCTGTGGGAGTGATGTCACTGTAATTTCTGAAACACTTTATTTATCTATTTATTTATTTGTTTGTTTGTTTGTCTATTTGTTTATTTATTTGTTTGTTTGTTTGTTTAATAGTTTTGATAGCTCCAGGTCGCCATGGGGTGTCCAAGGGATTTACATGGAACAATGAACTGAGTACATCAAAATACTTTTAAAAACAGGGCCTTAGGGCTTGGGACAGATGGAATCCGTGCTGAATGGGTGATCTGACTGCATCTGAATGGAAACAAGACTGTGAACAAGTTGAATTGATCTCCCCAAATGCGGGGTTTAAGCTCATACAGGTCCACTGTCTGCATAACATGTATCTGACACCATCTAAACTGGCCAAGATTGATCGCAGCAGGCAGGTGACCTGTACATGCGGTAAAACACCTGCGCTGGCTTCCTACATATGACGTGGGCCAGCCCCCGACTGACGGACTTCTGGACGGAAGTTATGTGTCGGGTAAATCACATGACCAGGCTAGAGCTGGAGAGCTCAGTAAAGCTATGTCTGTTAGGGGAGGTGCCACACATTACTTTTCTAAAATGCAGACCTTAATGGTAGCTCTAGGACTGGTTTCAACATGGCGGCGAAATGTGGTACATTGGGTGGCGGCTGGGGCAACAGAGCCCAAACACTGAGAGACTGATCTTCTTGAGTGGGCAAATTGTGGACGGGCAACATATGACCAGGGTGACTGGAATTATGTGGCAAGAGAGGGCCAAATTATGTGGCAGGGCTAGGTAAATTATGCAGCAAGAAAAGCCAAATTATGCAGCATAACGTGGCACATTTCGTAATAGTGTTACTTCATTATTTCATCATTTTAAAACTTGGTTACACTGTATTGGCATTAGTTGCACCTCATTAGTACCAGTTTAATAAACAAATATAGCAGTAAGCAACAGAAAGATGACCAGTCCAGCTTTGTAAAGGGCCTTCCATTGCGCTGTAACACATGTTGCTAACATTTTAGCAACTTATGACCTGTTTGAGCTAGAAACAATCTTGTTAAAATCTGCAGATTACGCAGCAGATGATGGATTATGTGGCAAACGGGGCAAATCTATAATTCTGCACACATCACTGCAGCCGCACAATCGCATAATTCCAGTGACCCTGCATATCACTCATACCTGAAGGGATGAAAAAAGGCACGTGACCTGCTACACTGGGGGATTATGGTAGGCAGGTAACTTCTGCTGCAGCTGGCACCCCTGACCCAGAGGTCAAGAGTTCAAGGCCCTCCTCCACCCGCAGGCTCCTGCCTGCACCTCATCCCTCGTGGTCCAGTGGTAGAGCATCACTGCTCAGCTACTTAACTGCACTCCTGACCCTTTTTTTTGCTGTTTTCTGTCTCTCTCTCTCTGTTCTTTCTGCTTTTCTGTCTCTGGCTTTTGCTTTACTCTTGCTTGTTCGCTTTTTCTCCTGTTTTTAGCCGCCCTCTCCCACGTTGCAGCTGCGATCCCCCCTGGTCCCACCCCATGCAGTGTCCTTTCCTGCTGCTGTGTTTCCCACTACCCTGCTGTACAGCACCCCCAGCAGCACTACTTAATGGCGGCCACTGCATGGCTGCGCCGCTGGCACAACTTTGCGAGACTGTTTGCACCTGTACCGTGCCCTGTGCCAGGGTCCCTGGTTCTCGGACCCTCCATCGCTACGATAACAGCGTCTTCAACCCACAACGACACCACGCCTGCCAACTAGCATCACCAAAGAAGACTCTTGGTGATGGCAAATGCAAATGCACTTTCAGTCACGCCATCACACCAGCTTCCCTCGCTGCCCAGTCAGTGCACCTGTTTGCCTCAACTGCATCCTCCTCAACGTGTGGTCCCTCCACAAACACGCCACAGAAATCTGGGACCCCCTCAATGCTTGACATCGCTGACATCGCTTTCTTCACGGAAATGTGGACCAACCCCTACTCCGGACCGGACATTGCCATTCCCAATGGCTACAAGATCACCCACAGGGACCGCCTAGAAGGAGACATCGCCATCGCCCACAAAAGCACACTTCGACTAACCATGCACTCTAACGACCCACAACAACCATGGAGCACCTCCACTTCGGGATCCGTACCAAATCCAACACACCCTCTGTGTCAACCTCATCTACAGGCCCCCTGGGCCCCTGATCCCCCTTAACCGACTCTATCGTAAACCTCATTGCACCCCAGGCTCTCACACCGACCGACTAAATACTACTTGTAGACCTCAACTTCCACCTGGACAACCCCAGCAACCAGAACACCGCCTCTCTCCTGGAGAACCATGCCAAATTTAGACTCAAGCAACTAGTTACCTCACCAACTTACACATCCAGCCACATGCTTGACCCCATCTTCTCCGCCAGTGGGGACATCAGCTACAGCCACACCAATGTACTCTCCTGGACCGACCATCACTGCGTTCACCTAGCCTTCGACATGCCCACTGTACACCCCACCATCATCGCCCCCCAGCAGCAGCTGAATCAATGCCACCGAAGAACTCCTCATCAACTCCCACAGCAAAACCACTCCGACAAAACCCACGGACGCCAACTCCGCAGCATGCAACCTTAACGAATGGATCTCCAACTGCGCCAACAGCAAGAGAAGACCAGGCAAGCAATGCTCCAAGGCAGCCAGCTGGTTTACCCCTGCCCTCTATGAGTCCAGATGATCCTGCAGACGTCTCAAGAAGATATGGAGGAGCAACAAAACCCTGGAAAGTCACACAACCTTCAAATCTGCCGTCAACGCACAACACCCCCTCCTGAAAACCACCAAGAAAACAGCCTTTCAAGACAATGCCAACACAAGCAATAGCAAAGAACTCTTCGCAATCATAAAGGAGTTCGACAGGCCCAACAGCGAGACCACAGAAATTCCCCCTTTGCAAGGCCTCTGTAACAAACTCAGCACCTTCTTACTGCACAAGATCAGGAAGATCTCCAACAGCTTTGATACCCTAGACCTAGCCGCCACACCCTCCACCATCACACACAACAAAGCTGCCCCTCAACAGACCGTGCTCTGCTGGACCCCGCTCACTACAGAGGACATGCTCAAGACCATGAAGAGCATCCACTCGGTATCCCTGACGGACCCATGCCTGCATCACATCTTCCACACACCAGCTGCCGCCATCGTCCCCCACTGCGCCATTGAAACTGCCACCTTCCCCAATGACTTGAAACACGCTGAGATCAACCCCTTGCTGAAGAAGACATACTCAGACCCAACAGACCTCAAGAACTGCAGACCGATCTCCCTCCTCCAGTTTCCAGCCAAGGTCATAAGAAGGACATCAACGCCCAGCTCTCCAAGTTCACTAAAGCGAACCATGTCCTGGACACTGCACTCCCCGCCGCCACAGATGACATCAGCTCCCTCCTCGACCATGGCAAAACCGCAGCCCTCATCCTACCAGACCTCTCTGCTGCCTTCGACAACGTCTACCTCACACCCTAATCACTAGTTTCCATGATGCCGGCATCCGAGACAAGACCCTAGCGAGTCAGACTACCACTGTTCCTCTGAGAACCCACGGAGATCAGCTGTGGTGTCCCCCAGGGTTCTTCTCTGAGCCCCACCCTCTTCAACATCTACATGGCCCCCCTCACACTCATCGTTAGATGACACAGACTCAACATTGTCTCCTATTCCGACGACACCCAGCTGATCCTCTCCCTCACCAACATACCCTCACCCACCAGAACCAACTTCCACAGTGGAATGAAGGCCATTGCTACATGGATGAAAGACATCTGCTCCAAACTCAACTCTCACAAGATCGAAGTCCTCATTCTGGGACCCACCCCGTCAGCCTGGGAGGACTCCTGGTGGCCAGCCACTCTGGGTGCTCTACCCCCCCCGACAGACCATGCATGCAACCTTGGCATTATACTGGACTCTTCACTCACAATGAACCACCAAATCAACGCACTCTCCTCAGCCTACGTCCACACGCTCCACCTGATCCAAAAGACTTTCAGATGGATCCCCACAGATTCCCGAAGGACGGTCACCCACGCACTCATCACCAGCAGACTCGACTACAGCAATGTGCTCTAAGCCAGCATCAACCTGAAACACCTCAAGAAACTATAGAACGTCCAAAGTCCAAAACACTGCCACTAGACTAGTTATTGACATTCCTCGCCACAGGCACATGACGCAACACCTCTGACAACTCCATTGCCTCCTAGTCACAAGAGAGTCACCTTCAAGCTCCTCACTCACGCCTACAAAGCTCTACACGACAAAGGATCAGCATACCTTAACCCCCCCCCCTCACATTCCATGTACCCACCAGACAACTCCAATCCTCCCAACTTGCCCTCCATCCCCAGGATCCACAAGACCAGAACCGGAGGAGGATCGTTCTCCGACCTTTCCACCAAGACCTGGAAAACTCTACCCCTGCATCTCAGGCAATCAGCATCACTGACCCAATTCAGGAAAAACCTCAAGACCTGACTCTTCAAATGATCCTCCACCCAGACCGACCAGCAGCCCTCCTCCCTCCTTTCCCCAGCGCCTTGAGACCCTCACGGTTAAATAGCTGAGTAACCAGGTTTTAGTCTCCGCATCCGCTCAATATCCTTTGATTCTGGGCTTCTGTCTTATCTTTGCCTACAAACAAAATGAATGTGTTATTTCTATTCCTCCAACCTGCACCCAGACGGAGCACTTTCAAGCTTTTTGAGTAGTCGTCCACCTTGCTATACACAAAAAGAGCTCAATCAGCAAACATTGATGCTCAGAACAAAGACAGCGGTACGTCAGAATGGAGGTGGCAATTCCCCACCAAAGGCGCCATTTCCGTGTGGCCTCAATGTGCCTCTCTGGGTTACTGAGCTGGTAATGGAATAATGTTTCTATTACTTACTTGTAATCTTTATTACACTGAGTCCTAGTCTTCCTCGTCACATTCCTTTTCCCTCCCCCTTCCCTTTCAGCGCCTAGGGGCCCCCGATTGTCACTTGGTACGTACTGGACATCTGGAAGGAGGAAGCCAGGGGATATAGGGAAGGGGCCAGTCTTGATTTAATTAAAAGAGAAAAAAAGGTTATTTACCTAACTTTTATTTCCCTTTCTACCCAACTATATTAGTAAGGGCAGGGCCAGCCCTCAATAGGATTGACGAGGACAACGCTCTGGACGGAAAGGAAATGTGTTGTTTGTTGTTGTGGCAGCAGAGGTGGTTGTGGTGGCCCTGGCAGACCAGGGCCACCATCACCTGTAACGGGACCCTCTGTGTTTAACTCCCGTTACCCGGGTCCCTTCCTCGGCACCTCTTCTAGTAAATGAGCCTCTTAAGGACGGAGCTATTCATGGTGCAAACGGTGCAGTGGCACCGAAGCCCCTGGGTGTGGGATGTACCATTCACCTGCTGCTGTTTTGTTTTTTAGACCTTCTACTCCAGTTTTGAATGCTAAGGGTCTGCCTGGGGCCTGGGTCTGATTTCTTTTCCCAGGGAGAGGGGGGTGTGGTGGGGACTGTGACAAAGCAGATTCTGAGGCCAGGCGAGTGGAGAAGAGACAAGGGAGACTGATCTAGTGGGAAACTGAGAGACATGAAAGACAGGGGTGGGTGGATTGCTGCGGCGATTGAAGGTGGAGAGAAAGCAAGAGTAAACAAGGAGAGAAAACTAAAATAGAAGCAAGATGATAAAACAGGGAGCAGAGGGAAGGGGAGGAAGATGGTGGTAGAGAAGAAAAGGGAGAAAGACCAGTAAGGAGAGAAAAAATGTAAGAAAGGAGCGGGGATGGAGAAAAGGAGGGAAATAAGAAAGGAGAAAACTGACAGAGAAAAAAAGGAACGAGGTCAGGAAAAACAGGATGGGGATAGGGATGCATCAGAGAAGAGAGGCAATAAATAAAAGAAAGAGGAAAATTGAAGGGAATGGTAGGGAAGGTGATGTGAGGAAATGGATGAAGGAATTACCAGTGAAAGATGGATGAAGGAGATACGAATGAGTGAGAGAGGGACGAAATAACTACCAGTGAGAGATGGATGAAGGAGATACCAGTGAGAGATGGACAAAGGAGATACAAGTGAGAGACGGACAAAGGAGATACGAGTGAGAGACGGACGAAGGAGATACCAGCAAGAGACGGACGAAGGAGGTACCAATGGGAGACGGGCGAAGGAGATACGAGTGAGAGATGGATGAAGGAGGTACCAGTGAGAGAAGGACGAAGGAGATGGCAGTGAGAGATGGATGAAAGAGATGCCAGTGAGAGACGGACGAAGGAGGTACCAGTGAGAGATGGACTAAGGAGATACCAGTGAAAGATGGATGAAGGGGATATGAGTGAGAGACAGACAAAGGAAATACGAATGGGAAATGGACGAAAGAGATACCCCTGAGGGATGGATGAAGGAGATACCAGTGAGGGATGGACAGAGGAGATACCAGTGAGGGATTGACGAAGGACATACGAGTGAAAAGTGGACAAAAGAGCTACCAGTGAGAGATGGACGAAGGAGGTACCAGTGAGAAATGGACGAAGGAGACACCAGTGAGAGAAGGACGAAGGAGATATGAGTGAGAGAAGGACGAAGGAGCTACCAGTGAGAGATGGGCAAAGGAGGTATCACTGAGAGATGGGCAAAGGAGATACCAGTGAGAAATGGATGAATGAGGTATCAGTGTGACACGGACGAAGGAGATACGAGTAAGAGATGGACAAAGGAAACACCAGTGAGAGATGGACGAAGGAGACACCAGTGAGAGATGGACGGAGGAGATACGAATGAGAGATGGACGAAGGAAACACCAGTGAGAGATGGACGAAGGAGACACCAGTGAGAGATGGACGAAGGAGACACCAGTGAGAGATGGACGAAGGAGATACGAGTGAGAGATGGACGAAGGAGATACGAGTGAGAGATGGACGAAGGAGATACGAGTGAGAGATGGACGAGGGAGATACGAGTGAGAGATGGACGAAGGAGATACCAGTGAGAGATGGACGAAGGAGACACCAGTGAGAGATGGACGAAGGAGACACCAGTGAGAGATGGACGAAGGAGATACCAGTGAGAGATGGACGAAGGAGATACGAGTGAGAGATGGACAAAGGAGACACCAGTGAGAGATGGACGAAGGAGACACCAGTGAGAGATGGACGAAGGAGACACCAGTGAGAGAAGGACGAAGGAGATACCAGTGAGAGATGGACGAAGGAGACACCAGTGAGAGATGGACGAAGGAGACACCAGTGAGAGATGGACGAAGGAGACACCAGTGAGAGATGGACGAAGGAGATACCAGTGAGAGATGGACAAAGGAGACACCAGTGAGAGATGGACGAAGGAGACACCAGTGAGAGATGGACGAAGGAGACACCAGTGAGAGAAGGACGAAGGAGATATGAGTGAGAGATGGACGAAGGGGATAGTAAGCAGAGTAAAAAAGAAAAGCTGGGCAGTGAGAATAAAGTACTAACAAGCAAAGCAGGGATATATTATTAAAAGATGCGGGATGGTAGATGAATAGAAAAAATATAGAAAAGATATAAATAATGATAAGCTAGTGGAAAGAGGGAGGGAGGAAGGAGGGTAATTAATCATAGCTGGAGAGATGAAGGACAAATGAAGAGGGCAGAGAGAAAAAGAAAATGCGAGACATGGAGGTGAGAGAAAGGAGGAAGGGAGGAATAAGGCAAAAATAGAAACAGGGTAGGAAGTGAGGACAAAAGAGGATCAGTAATGGGTGGCAATGAGAGGAAATTAAGAGAAAGCGTCAGAGAGAAGAAGGGATAAGAAACAAGAGACGGGATTAGAGAGGCAACATAAAAGGAGGTAGAAATAAGGATAACGGAGGAAGAAGAACACAGGAAGACTAGACATAGGTGCAAAGAAGAAAGGGAGGGAGGGGATTACATGGAGTTCGGGAGAATAAATGGAGGTTGGGGGAAAAAACACCCGGACGCGGAAAAAAATAGAGTAAGGAGACGAGTGGGAGCGAGAGAAAAGGCCATAAAAGGAGATGGTTAAAAGAAAATGGAGATTAGAAAAAGTGAGAAAGGGAAGAAGGAAATAGGGTCGATTGAGAGACGGCAAAGAGTGAAGGTGGTAGTGAAGAAAGAGTGAAAGGGGTAAAGAGAGGAGAGACGTCGTCGCTGTGGTTAGGGCGGTAGGTGCTGTGCCACTGGTTCCAAGGGTGCCGTGCCCCACGGTTCTCCAACGATGGCTGGTTTTTAATCCCGACCAGCGGGAGTCAGAGGGCTCGATTTTGTTGATTCGGGCCCATGACATCCTTGCTACGTCATTGATGACGGGGCATGGGGGGTCTACACGGAGCTGTCAGCCTGCCTTCCTTTCACCTTACATGTGGCTCGGGTGGGTGGGGGCGCCTCATCGCCTCCTCTCCAGCCGTTTCGGTCTGCCATAACCCCCTGAACAGAGATCTTTCAGCGTCGCCCTAATGACGCATTTTGTCTCTGTTTTCTTAGTTCCGCCAGAAGGCCCGGCCCTGCCACCACTTAGCCGCCATGACGCTGAGTCAGCGCGGCGCTGCTCGTCTGACCCGGGCTGGCCGAGGAGGGCAGGTCACTCACGGCTGGGTCAGGGCCCCCTCCCCTCGTGAGGAGGCCTACGTCCTTGAGTTAAGTGCTTGTCCATTATACCCAGGCCTGGACAGATCACGGCCTGTGTACATTCAGTTGACCTCTCAGGTGCCAGGGAGGGCCCCTGCTCTGTGCCAAAGGCCCCGGCTTAAGGGCCCAGCCTCGCGCCACACAATGGCCAGGCTCGTGAGGGCTTTGATGCCACAAAGCCACCCGAGCTCACGGCGCTAGCCAAGCATGCCATGGCCATTAGCGCACACCCTGCCCAGCCAAAGCAAGTTCACCGGTAACAATGGGCCCGATTGCCGCCTGTCAGCCGCCTGACCTGGCGTCCCTGCCCCGATGCCTCTGTATGCTGAGGAATGACCTAGGAATCTGCCCAACCCCACCCTCCCTTGAGCCACCCTCTCAGCTAAACAAGCCTTCTTGCCCGGGTGCCCGCTGCCAGATAGAAATGTAGATGTGTGCAACTTGTCAAACTAAAATGTAAAGGGAGCTTGGAAGCCGGTATTGGCCTATATTTATGGAACCACTTGCAGCTTTCTCGGGACACAGATGTATTCTTTTTGTGTGGGAGTGCACAGGAGATACCAGTTGAGTTGTGAAGTGTGTGCTTTTAATGAACAGTTAGATTTAAAAAATGCACTCTACGGTCTGGGTATTACTAAAATCTATATTGTGGGAGCACTTTATCTTAACCCCTTTTGGGGCATTTCGCAGCAGCCTATCTTATACGGTGTGTAATACAAGTTTAAAATAATAATTAACATATTCACAGTGCTTTCTGTCAAAGACTGGAACCTCGTAGCATTAAACATACGCAAGTCAATATTCCCCACTGCGTCAGACAGGATTCAATGCTGTGGCTCTCTGGTGACAGACACTGAGCGCTACAGTGCATGAACTAATAGAGGTTTCATGAGTGAATGAATGAGATTCTTCTAAAGCACACTAATGCCCATAGGCCACTTGCTTTGAACGGTCATGGACGACCCTGCTGGAAGCTACTGGGTAGAGAACAGCCAGGCTCAGAGCAATGCCAGCAACGAAACAAGCTGGGCTGAGATGTTATGTACAAAGGAAGACTGGTGCACACTTTTCCAGTGGAAAAGAGGAAACTTCTACCTCCCCATGGGGCCCTTTTAAATGTAGGTACCATCAAATGTTTTAGGAAAGTGGAAGGTAGCATTCCATTAGGGACATCCCACTGGAATCTGAGCGCCAATTATTCCAGACCACAATCACGAAGCGCCTTGCGGCAATGCACAGGTCCTTAAAGCCGCCTGTGTCTTTTACAGGCAGCCGGTGAAGTTTGAATAGTGCCTGGGGCCTAAGACAAGGCACGCAGCTGCATTTTGAAGGGTCTGAAGTTTATTTAAGAGTCACTGTTGAATGTTGACATATAGAGCATTTCAGTAGCCAATTCATGATAACACCAGGACAGCTATTACTGTTTTCTACAGCTCGAAGGGATGCAAGAAAGAACTTTATTCGATGTTCTCAGAATATAACAAGATGAAGTGACTTGATTAATTTGGTCTGAGAAGGTCAGTTTTTTAAAAGTTTTTTTAAAGAATCAAAAAATGCTTTATTCGATTTTAGCAGATTAATAAAAACATAATAGCAGCAATTTGAGAAAACGAATTCATAAGAATACTTTAAAAAACATTCCATACAAAAGGAGGAAAACAAAGCTAAAATTACATTATGATAGAACCCTTAATGCTTTTTCCCTTTAAAATAACTAGCAGGTTATAGTGTTCCGCTTCCTCAGAATGCTCTTTAAAAGGCCAGTCATAATACCTTTACAATATTAATTATCCAGTAGCTGTAAGAATAAAAATGCTGGGCAGCATTGCCGCCATGCACCCTGCTTCAGATAAGGCGCAATCCATCTTGCACGTTCCCTGGCATAAAATTTACAAAATAGGACCACATGCATAGTTGTTTGCAAAGAAAGATTATCGCATGGGCAATGGACAAGATCCCTAGACCAATCATTTATGGTTGGAAAAGTTACCAAGCGATGAAAGCTCTCAAACCTAAACGTGGTCAAAACATATCTATCGAAACCCCCTAAACAATTAAGCAAGTAAGGTTGGATAGAATAACAGGCCATGGTCATTTGGTGCCGAAGCACAGATTTTTTATTAATTTCCACTGCTAATCCGAGCAGCTCAAAATGATTTAGGCATAGAATTTTCAAGTCTTTTCTGGATATAGAACAAATAGACTCTGGCTTATCATAAAAATCTGTTTTATTCAGATCGTTAAATGAGTTTCTGACATAGTTTAACCAGGGAATATTTCTAGCATGGTCCAGGACCATTATATCCTTAATAATTTCATGATTTAAGCCTAATGTTGTCGAGGTCCAGACTCTATGCCAGAGTAAAATGGGTTGTGTTTTAATGACATCAGTAATATGCTCAATTCCCAGTTCACTATGACAGTTAAAAACAGATGAACTCTGGGGGACAGCAAGAATAAATCTTAAAAAAGCATTTTCTACAACTTGTAAAGAAGATACATCATAAAAACCCCAGACCCCGCCCTATAAGTTGCAATACTTCTGTATTTTGCTAGGTAAATTTTTAATAGGATCTCCGGGGGCCTTGTTCCCAGTTTAAGTGCGAAGTTCATTACCGCCGCGGTCGCACGCTTAAACAGAAGAGTCCTACCCTTGACCGCTGGACCCCAGGAGCCTGTGTCCTCAAGTAGTATATCAAGGTACGAGAATGTTCTGGTAGATTCAATTCTATCGCTACCCGCCACTAGGCTTCTACATTTAGTAACCCCCTTCCCGCACGTCATCACAAAAGTTTTCTTTGCATTGAGTTTTAGACCCCTATTGGCCATAAACTCAATGTAAGTGGAGAGTGCTCTCTGTAGGCCTATCTTGGTTCTAGCCATTAACACTGCATCATCCGCGTAGAGAAGGGAGACAATCTGCTTGTTGTTACATCTCGGTGAGTCTCTTACATTGACCCTCAGTTCCTCCTCCAAAGCGTTGGTATATATGGAGAAGAGGACCGGGGCCAATACGCAGCCTTGCCTAACGCCCCTCTCTATGCGGAATGACTTGGTGTACTCTCCCTTGAGGCCATGTCTCACCTTTGCAGAGGCCCCCACATATAATTGTCACAGGAATTGCACAACTGAGGGTGCTACCCTAATATACTCTAGGATTTTCCAGAGCTTACTATCGTCCACGCAATAGTAGGCGGCAGTAAGGTCGACAAATACTGCATACAAACGCCCTGTCTTCGCTTGAGTGTATTTCACTTGAATTAAGATAAAATTTAAAACCTATTCGATAGTGCCCATTTCTTCCCTAAATCCATACTGGACCGGGCTCAAAATATTATTATCTTCTGCCCATGTCTGAAGTTTATTTAGCACTACCCTTCCTGCAATTTTTAAAAACGAATCTAGGAGAGATATTGGTCTATAGCACGCTGGGTTCTCCCGGTCTCTTTTTAGGTCGAGCTGATGTTGCATTCATGCGAAGCATGAATGCATCAGCTCGACAACTTATGCTGCCCGTATTCAGGAGAGTGGACAGCTACCAGACGCGCGCTTTGACGAGGTCGGATTTCACCTCGGGAGCGAGCGTCTGATAGCTGCGCATGCGTGGTGCAAGCCCTGGCTCTCACACAGACACAGACAGCCCCCACCCCTCTGCATGCACGCACGCACGCACACACACAAACACACAGGCGCGCGCATGCACACGCAGGCATACAGCACACATACAGGCACACATACAGGCACACTTTCCCCTACCTCGCATTCTCTCACAATCACACACAGTCACGCATGCGCACACACTTTCCTTCGCGCACACACACTCCCACCTCCCCACCCCCCCAGGCATACACACAGGCACGCACGCACGCACTTCACATCAGCCCTGGGCCCCACTCACCGACTGCGCTCTTCCGGCGGGGCTCCTCACGGCGCGGCGCGTCTCATCCTCTAAATCGGGGCTCCCTCAGGTCAGAGGAGCCCCGCAACAGGCGCCACACTCCTCCTTCTCCCCGGCCCCCTCCTGGGGACCCGGGCTACCCCGGACGTCAGGGCGCTCCATGCGCCGGCAGCTCGCAGCTCGCGGACCTCGGGAGGCGGGACTTCCGGTCGGCCGCGAGCGGATTGGCCGGCCGGCCAAGAGCTTCCAGGTCGCCGCGGGCAGCGCGGCGGCACTCTCGCGATCAACACAACAACAGGAGATGTGCACGCGACTGGCTGCTGGCGTCTCGCGTCTCTTCCGCCTTGTTACACCCTGCTTTTACTCTACGTAGTCTGTCTAGTACTCCTGCCTCTCCCATTGCGGAAGTTTCCTACTTGTGACCGGTATCTAAAAGATTGCATCTCTCTAGGAAATAATTGTGAGATTCAGAATGTACAAAATGAACTGATCCCTTTTGTGTGCATGCATCCGGCTCAAGCAGGATTGGGGTCACGCTTAGTTTAAGTGGGAGCCACACCTATTTTAAGATGTCAGAGCCACTCTCTATGCTGATTGTAGTGTTCCTGCTGTGTTAAGATCTTGTGTGACTCCCGTTATTGAATCAGAACACAGTAGCTGACCCTAGGCAGTTCTGCGGGGCGCTGTTTAAAACTCAAGTTTCCAGTTCTATGCAGGGGTAGCGCATTCATTCTATTTTTGCTTTGCATTCTGGGACTTATAGTGCAAGTTTTACCATTGTGATCAACAAGACTAGAAGTCCCAGGATGTAAAGTAAAACCCTGAACTGTATTTGATAGTCACGTAAGGACCCGGGGAAATTGAGCGTTCTACCATTGCAGGTAACTACGGTTGAAGCATTGCAAAGCTAGTGAATGCTATAGTAATTTGTATATTTGTCTGTTCAGGATCTCACCAGAGTGTCATAAACGGCCCGACAGATATAGAAGGGATGTCCTACCGTATTTACAGTATACCATAGCTTGTGTTTGCCATCGATGTGGCAAACGTCATTCACCACCCCGGACATTTGCCCTTTTCCTAGTTAGCACAGGTGTCACTAGTGGGAGCGTGAATACATTCGAGATCAGCAATCGATTGGTAGGCCTGGTCCCCCTCTGACGTGGCGGCTTCCTCTGCTGAAGCCTGAAGGCATTATATTTCAGAGTGGGATGGGAGTAGGAATGCCGTTATGGCACAGGAGAGCACTCTGCTCGGGGCTGGTAAAAACCTATTAGCAAGCTTTTTGCTCCTACATACACAGCATGCATGTCTTCGGGCGAGGCGGTCAGGTGCGCCTCTGATTTAGCAGATTTTATTCGTTTTTTGCTCCCTCCTAAAATAACTTATTCCGAGCCTTTCTATGTGAGCAGGGGTTAATGTCAGAAACTTCAATTCTCGCCTTTGTTTGTTTTACTCCTTGGGGAATGGTTTCACTTTGAAAAGTTGCCATCGCTTCGCCGATTAACAATACATTATCGCACACGATTCATAATTGGGTTAAATACGAATCTTGTTAAGTTCACGGCTATTGCTTTGCTGCTGACAAAGTGAGAGATTGCTTTACATTGGTATAGTAAATGTTGCCCGCTCGTTACTGCTTGGTTGGGCAGTCCGATCTGTTCAGATACCACCTGCGAAATCTGTGCTATGACAGCCCCCCTCTGCTCGGCCTTAATACATTTGGCACCCACTTAGAGATTACCTAAGAGCTGGAGTGACCTGTGAGACTTCTATGTCTATGCCAAGGGGCCATTGATTTCCTGTGTGGGTCAGACAAGCCTCCTTTGCAGTCGTGGGTGGGGCTCTAACGGCCATTTGCACACATGAGCGCAAGATTGCGTGGCGCGTCAAGCCCCTGCGACTCCCATGAACCTTCTGCACCAGCACTGTGAAATATGTACCCAAGTGCGGCATAGACGGAGCCCTAGGGGTGAAACACTCACAGAAGCATAGGTGCTGACATCAGACCCCATCATTACCCACATGGGTGGATCTACCAAAACATTCTGGATCTTTGATTTATGTGGTGTCAGACCCGTGTGCTTCTAATGATGGGCTCTTGAGGCCTTGCTTTGCACTCATGGATGAGGGGCTCCAGCCAGAGCCATTAGCTTGTTTGCCATTTTCAGATCCATCAGCATAGATTGCTAGGGTGGTTCCAGACCCTCTACACCCATAGGTGGCTCTTGCAGTAACTTTGATGGAGTTGCACATTGAATCCCTTGCATAATGACAATCGTTGATCACTCCACTTAAGGAACTCCTGTCAAAGTGACTTTCAGAGAAGTTTTGAGAGGTCTGTAAAATGATCGAAAAGCAGGAATTCTCTTTTAATTCAATGAACAACAGTTGAGAATAGATTCATTTGTATCCACTATTTGAATGCTCTTCAGATTTCTTGGCCTGATGAGCTTGAAGACGGTGTGCACTCCCACTTCTATGGTGCCCCTGCCCACACCACAAATATTTGAAGTCAGCAGAGTCCCTTGTGGTAGAGTAGTTCTACTATGAGCATAGCTGAAGGGTTAGGAAGTGGTTGAGGTTTTCGTTGACAGGTTGGTGGAAGTCTCCGAGGCAGCCCACGCCGCTGTGCTATGATGACTTCCCCAGCAGGCACTTTACGAGAAGAGTAACGCCAAAAGGCTCACCTGACTATGGTGACCTCCTCAGCATTATTTTGTTTTTGTGAAACGAACACTAAACTGGGGGCCAGCTTATAAACAGAAGTAAAACTCAAAAAGTCTCTGGCATACTGGCAGTTTCCTCCCAACGTAAAGGACTTTTTGGTAATTTTTCATACCTAGGATCACCATCACCAGGCCTTGTGTGGAGGGCCCAGAAAGAAAAAAATATCAGAAAGCACATCTTAATTAGGGTGAGCTTGGAAAACTGAGAAGCTAGCTAGAGTTTTCCAACAAGTAGTGCTAGCTGTGTGTCCACTAGTGAAAACTCACAAGTTTTCCACCACCTCTGAACGAGGTGAGGGAGCTGGGGCTTCGGCGGATTGGCACATGCAATGGTTTACAACAGGTATGCTATAGGTGTCACATTTGCGAAAGTTATAACTATTGGCATTGTAAATGACAAAGCTATTAATTTAGCTATTTTCAAAAACAACATATAAATTAAAAAAAATTGTCATTTACAAGACCAATAGCTCAAACTTTCCTAATGCGAGACCTATTGCATTGCAAATGCTTGTTTTAAAGATAGGTATAATAATTGACTCGGACCAGGATTTTATAAAAAATCCTTTGCACAGCATGCCTCTAGAACTCGTGTTAAAAGAGGGGCCCAAAGATCAGTAGTGGATTTATATAGGTCGATGGGGATTCCGTCGGGTCCCGGGCTTTACTTCCCTTGCTCGCGTTTATGGCCATCAGCACTTCCCCATGGGAAAGCTCAATATCAATCAGTAGAACTGCCTGTTGAGGCTCCTGTACGGCTAGGGTGTCGAGTTGACTTAATGGGTCGCCAGCCTTGTAACTATATACATTGGAAAATAAATTGATCCATAAGTTTTCATCGATTGCGACTTCTATCCTCGCACTATCACAGTAAACAAAAAAGGGAGCCTTAACTGCCTGCCAAAAAGAATAGCAGTCTCTGCACTGTGAGGCCTCATAAGGTTATCCCACGCCTGCTCCTTAATTTTTTGAACATTTTTTTCTGGCAAGATTATAGGCCTTCTTGCAGGCTCTAATTTTCTCACCATCCCTCTCTGAGTTGCAAAGTGCGGCCTTAAGCAGGGAATACGTTTTGGTGCACTAGCTATCAAACCAGCCATTACTCCTTTATGATGGCGTCTTACTGGGCATGCACAGAATATTTTGTATAACCTGTTTAATATGCATAAATGCATTTAAAATGTCAACAAGGGGAGTGTCTTCTTTTAAACATACTAGGATCGGGTCTAAGGCCTTTGAGGTAATTTTTGTGTTCATCACCGCAGGGCCTTTCTTTCCCCACCTGAAAGAATATCCATGTTGGCGTGCCAACACAATATCTTGGGTCCACGCCAAACTTTCTACAGTGGAAGGGGCATTATTATCAGGTAGCATTAAGTTCATTCTTAGTGGCAGGTGGTCACAAAGGCCGTTTGTATGAATCGTATATTTCGACAACCAGTCAGCATATTGAATCGGAGTAATAATGAAGTCAATCACTGACTTAAAGCCCCGTCCTATGTATGTGGGGCCGAAATCCATGGTTGGGGAACACATCATATTGGCAAACCCGAGGTCAAACGTGGCCATAATATCCGTAAGCTTTTCACCTCTATCTGTATGTACAAAGTGATTGATATGGCCATTTTCCTCTAGATCATTGTCCCCTAGCCCACAGTTCCCAATCCCACAGTCATTCAGACTACAGATACTAGTGTTAAAATCCCCACCCCACATCCTAATCACATCCCTCACTTTAAAGGTAGCCTGGCTACCTAAATCATTGGTGAGACTATTTATAACAACTGCAAATTTAGCCTTATCTATATTGTTATAGAAATTTACAACCAGCACCTTAACATGCGAAGGCAAATAAATAGTGACAATTTGATAATAGGCAGTACTTTTTAACATTTTGATATTCTGGACCCTCAGCATGTTAGAAATATGGATCTATGACATAATATCGACAGACAGAATATAGACATACAAAAATATCGAAGCAAAAATATCGACATCAAAAATATCGAAGTTTCATCTACATAAAGGTAAGTACAAAAATATCGGGAAAAAATATAGTTGTACAAAAATATCGAAGTAAAAAATATTGTTTTTTTAATGTATTATTAATAATGTAAAAATAATTAAAAAATACATATAATTTAACAAATTATAGATATAAACATTAAAACATATTTAAAAAATAATAACTAATACATATACATTTAAAATAAATTAAAAACTCTACATATACATTAATATATATATTTACTCAACATATTGCATCAGTAGGGAAAGGGTTGGATAGCGTAGGGGTAAAAATTACTATTCCCACTCCAGTGAGTGCAACAGTAGGGAAAACGTTGGATAGCGTAGGGGTAAAAAGTACTATCCAGCTCCAGAGGGTGCAACAGTAGGGAAAGCGTTGGATAGCGCAGGGGTAAAAAATACTATTCCAACTTCAGAGGGTGCAACAGTAGGGAAAGCGTTGGATAGCGTAGGGGTAAAAATTACTATTCCCACTCCAAAGGGTGCAACAGTAGGGAAAGCGTTGGATAGCGTAAGGGTAAAAATTACTATTCCAACTTCAGAGGGTGCAACAGTAGGGAAAGCGTTGGATAGCGTAGGGGTAAAAATTACTATTCCCACTCCAAAGAGTGCAACAGTAGGGAAAGCGTTGGATAGCGTAGGTGTAAAAATTACTATTCCCACTCCAGAGGGTGCAACAGTAGGGAAAGCATTGGATAGCGTTGAGGTAAAAATGACTATTCCCACTCCAAAGGGTGCAACAGTAGGGAAAGCATTGGATAGCGTGGGGGTGAAAATTACTATTTCCACTCCAGAGAGTGCAACAGTAGGGAAAGGGTTGGATAGCGTAAGGGTAAAAATGACTATTCCCACTCCAGAGGGTGCAACAGTAGGGAAAGCGCTGGATAGCATAGGGGTAAAAATTACTATTCCCACTCCAGAGGGTGCAACAGTAGGGAAAGCGTTGGATAGCGTAGGGGAAAAAATTACTATTCCCACTCCAGAGGGTGCAACAGTAGGGAAAGCGTTGGATAGCGTAGGGGTAAAAATTACTATTCCCACTCCAGAGGGTGCAACAGTAGGGAAAGCGTTGGATAGCGTTGGGGTAAAAATCACTATTCTCACTCCAGAGGGTGCAATAGTTGCGAAAGCGCAGGATAGCGTAGGCGTTATAATAACATACTTATCAATTACATCTTTTTTTAAAGAAAAAAAAGATGTAATATTTTATTTACAAAAATATATTACTAAATACCAAATATTTATACTTAATATTTACTAAAATAACAAAAAATTACTTCCCACGCTACTCCCCCTTTAACACACAACACACTACACATACAAAAAACACAATTCATCTAAATATCAATTAATCAATTAATAACAATTAATAATATTAAATTGATGTAATTATAAATTAACGAATTGACAAATAATAATTACCAATTAATAACTAATGACCAATAATAATTAATTAACAAGAAATGTACAAGAATAAACAGCATTTATTAATACATTGTTTATAATTAATATACATTAATTTAAAAAAAACGAAGTACCATTTAATTAATTAATATTTAATTAATAATAAATACCAATAAATAAATACAATCTCTTTAATTAATTTAATTATTTCACACCCTATTCCCCTATAAACACACAACCCACTACACATAAATAAATCACATAAAAAATGTAATTATCATTTAATCACTTGATATTAACTAATTACCAATTAATTATTAATTAACAATAACAAAAAATAAAATATATTACTACATTAACTCGAATTAATATAATTAACTAATTAATAATAATTAATTACCAATTATTATTTAACAATTAATTATTAATCAAAAATATTAAAAAAACAAAAACATAATATTTAATTAATTTTAATTAAATTACTTCCCACCCTATTCCCCTATAAACCCACAACCCGCTCTGATACTAAAACGCAAAATGTAAACAAAATTACCAATTTCTAAACATACATTAAAAAACATGTTTAACAAACATATAACATACATATTAAAATACATAACACTTAACAAAATTTCGATATTAATAACATAGATACCTTAAAATCGATATTTTGTCTATCGATATTATTGCACATCGATATTCTATACCATTGAAAATAAAACATCGATATTATTGTATATCGATATTTGAATTTCGATATTTTGTCTACCTAGCCGTCCAAATGTATCTCATTTATTAGCCATGTCTTCTGAAGACAGAGAATGTCAAAATTATGAATAAAATCAACCCAAACTTCATTTGTAACCTTCGTTTCAGGCCCGCAAATGTTCCAGAAGACTACTCTGGCAACCCCAAGTGTTGGAACTGCTTGAGTTTCTATGCCATATACTTTTTTTCCCTGACCCTTAAGTTCTACCAGCTGTGATGGGGAGTTCGTATAATTTTCAACTTCAGTAGAGGGAATAGGAAGTTCACTAAGAAGACAGCAATCTGATTCAGGCGAGATAGTTATTGAAGTTACTATTGGGGTAGGTCACCCTTACTCTGGTGTTCTGGGTACACATTATAATTGAGCTGATTACAGGTCATTTTAGGCGGTATTTTAATACTCATCGAGTCACCGGGATCCTGAAGAGGAACCTTAGCGAATATACTGACACATGCCCAGCAGTCATTCCTAAATACCCTTTTTTCATCCCCCATGGTCCGATCAGATACAGAACTACCCATGGGGTAATGGTTACCATGATGTCAATCCATGTCCTCGAGATATTGCAAGGGGCCAAATCTATATTTGTCTCCAAATTATAAAAGGAGTTGTTGTTAGGGTAAGTGTTGCCATACAAGGCAGTGCGCTTTCCCGGCATGCTTGGTCGATAACAGAAATCCAGGGGGAGACCATTAATTCCATCAGCTCTCAGTTCTTTAGCACTAGCGCGATTTAAAATTTCACGAACTAGAGCCGGGGAACTCAGGGACAAAACCACACAGTTCCCATTTAAGGCTTTCCTGCTGGTTCCAACCCACGAAACTCGTCTCACCATCTTATATGTGTCAAACATCTCCTTCACCAAACCAGCCTTAGCACCCAGGTGGTGTATGGTTTTGTTCCGCAGTGTAACCCAAGATTCTTTATCTCACTCGATTATCGGAGATACTTTAGCTAGAACTATGGTATAAGGGGCCGCGGCGGGTGGGAGGCTTAAACTAATGAGGTCTGAGGGGGCCTCTTGCATGGGGAATTCTAGAGGCCATTGCTAGGGATGGGCTTTTGGACGAGGAACCACCCCCAACTTTCTTTACCTACACATCCTTCCTCCCCTCTGCCCCCTTCGCTATTCAACCCTTGGCCCTTCAAAGAAGGACTTTTCCCTCTATTTATGTTTTCCTTACAATTGCTTCGTTTGCTACATCCCTGGATATCAAGTCAGGGGATCTGCCTATAGGTTTTATCACCACCCTCATCTCCACCTATCACTGACAATCAAGAGGTAACTTCAGCTAATTTGCCCATGATTAAGGCTTGGCCTGCTTCAATATGATCTAATCTCTTCTCTAGGGAGACAATAGAAGCCTTAATGATAGTAGTTAATTCTGTAACAAAGCTCTTAATTTCCGAGGTAGGATTATTGTGTTGACCCTTAGAGTTACTAATACTTTTTACACAGTTACCCTGTTTTTTTGCTTTGTTGGTCCCTAGATTGTCCTTGCTTTGCCTCTTTTTAGATGTGAGGACAGTACTATTAGGTGGTATAACCGTTTTGTGGCTCAAAGGTAAAAGGCTAGCGGGGGAAGCTTTTTTCTTCTTAGTACAAGTTCTTTTCGGAG
Source organism: Lissotriton vulgaris (assembly GCF_964263255.1). NCBI lineage: Eukaryota > Metazoa > Chordata > Amphibia > Caudata > Salamandridae > Lissotriton > Lissotriton vulgaris. Next base: position 103,384 of record NW_028252406.1, on the reverse strand, counting down.
GTGGGAGTGAGGCGGCGTCTGGATCATCAGACGAAATCTCGTTGCCTCCAATAAGAACACAGCCATTTGTTAATTCAATAAGTGCCTTGGAGGTGTTATTTGCCCCGTCAATCATTTTACGGGGAGAGGATAAAACCCTGCTGGTTTCAGCTGATGCCAGTGACTCCTTATCCTTAGTGAGGGCCTCCTCTACACTTGAGATCTGTTTTTCAATGGCCCCCACCGCCCCTGTCAGGTAATTCATTAAAGACATATTGTTTGCATTGGGCGTATTTGTCTGTTGACCCAGGTTTGAATTTTGTAACTTCCTTTTCCCCATTCTTTTAACTCAACTGGGAACCCTGTTGCAAGCACAAAAGTCCATAAAATTACAAAACAAAAGTCAATCGAGTCTTTTACCGCAGATCATAGCTTCTGTTGTTATTGACCCCTGAGGACCTGAAGCCAAGGGACGTGGCCCAGCCCAGCCTCTTTCGGGCTGTGACGGGCAAGGACGGGCCCGCCCTTGGCCCGGGCTTGCCCACGCGTCCCGTGCCGCTTTAGCCCTCTGGCAAATTTATGTCCTGGCTGGGTGTCACAGCTCCTCTCGCGGGACCGCACTGTCTTCTGAGGAATGAAGTTCCGGGCAGTCTGCGGTCCGCGGTCAGGAGCGCCGTGGAGTGGTGACGATAGTGCAACTTCCCCAATGCAGACCCCGGGCTAGAAGGACACAAACAGTAGAAACAACGGTCCAAGCAGGTAAGGGCGTCCCACACCACGGGAGCCCTCTGGCAAATCTATGTCCTGGCTGGCTGGGTGTCGCAGTTCCTCTCGCGGGACCGCACTGCCTTCTGGGGGATGAAGTTCTGGGCAGTCTGCGGTCCACGGTCAGGAGCACCGTGGAGTTGTGACGATAGCGCGACTTCCCCAATGCAAACCCCGGGCTAGAAGGGCACAAACAGTAGAAACAATGGTCCAAGCAGGTAAGGGCGTCCCGCGCCGCTGGAGCCCTCTGGCAAATTTATGTCCCGGCTGGCTGGGTGTCGCAGCTCCTTTCTCGGGACCGCACTGCCTTCTGGGGGAAGAAGTTCCGGGCAGTCTGCAGTCCGCGGTCAGGATTGCCGTGGAGTGGTGACGATAGCGTGACTTCCCCAATGCAGACCCTGGGCTAGAAGGGCACAAACAGTAGAAACAATGGTCCAAGCAGGTAAGTTTATCATCAAACATTACTCCTACGTTCTTAACCTTTTTGGAGGGAGATGGGAGATTTCCTAGATCCTGAGGCCACCAGATGGCGGACCAAAAAGATGTATCATCACTAAACAGAAAGAACCTGGGTTTTTCCAGAGTTTAGTTTGAGGCAATTATTATTCCTCCATTTTTTTAATTTCCATTATAGAGTTATGACACCTGTTTGCTACCTCATGATCGTCACTTGAAATAGACACCACAATCTGGGTATCATCTGCGTAAGATACTATGGAAAACCCAAACAAGCTTATCATTCTAGCCAGAGGTGTGACATACATATTGAATAGGGTGAGCTTAATGGCAACCCCTGAGGGTCTTTGCATGGGCGGGAGAAAGGCTTCGACACAAAGTCATTCAGAGTGACGGATAGTTCCCCACCTGAGAGAGGAGAACTTAATAGGGCTAAGGCAGAATCCTTAATCCCTATACTCTCAAGACGGGTTATGAGCACTGTATGATGAACAGTGTTGAACATAGTTGTCAAATCTATGAGGCTAAGTGCTGCCTTACCACCATGATCCACTATCGCTCTGATTTCTTCCATTGCTACAATTAGGGCAGATTCAGTGCTGTGTCCGACTCTGAAGCCAAACGGAGAACAGTTTGGCAATTGATTGTGATTCAGAAACGGGATAAGTTCCATATTCCTATTCTTCCCCACAATTTTGGCTGGGATCGGCAGTCAAGAAATAGGGTGGTAACTGCTGGCTTTGTGAGGATTGAAAGAAGGCTATTTTATTAACTGTAGCACGTAGGCCTTTTTCCAAATATCCCAAACTAAACATACTATTTAGAAACTTGGTAAGATATGCAGCCACCATCCGTAGTGCTAGATGTAGCATTCTGGAAGGGCCGGGATCTGATTGAGCACCTGATTTAATTGACCGCATTAGTTTAATCACCTGCTCAACTGTCAGAGTAGTGAATTTATTAAGAGTCTTAGGGGCATATTATCAAAGGGGTTTATCTCCGCATTTTTGGCTTTAAAAGCCAAGAAAGCGGAGATAAAATTATCTCCCTATGACCTAGCTGTCGCTAACGCCAGTTAGCGACAGCTAGTAGGAGATAGCGACCATCTTGGGCCCCGCTTTGCATGTCAGAGAAATTTATCACTAATGACATGCAAAGTGGGCGTGCCAAGATGTTAGCGACTGGAAACAGTCGCTAACATTGCTATCTCCTATTACCAACTTTTGGAGATATTCGCGCTAAGCGCGAATATCTCCAAAAGCTAACACCTGCCCTGAGCAGTTCTTAGCCATGTAATCCAATGGGAGGTGGATAACATGGCTAAGAGCATTAGCTCGGTAATGCATGAATATCGCTGACATTTCAGCGATATTCATGCATTGCGGCCGATTTTTATCGCATTTGCGATAAACCTTGGTAATACCAAGGTTTATCTGCGATAAAAATCGCCGCAGGTCGGCGTTCAATTTTTGTCTCTAACCAAGCAATAGCGATAATTATCGCTATTGCTTGGTAATATGCCCCTTAGTTCCCATAAAAGGGCTTCCATGATTAGAATCAGGCAGATCAACTTGTGTGTTAGAGGAAAACTCATTATATACCTCATTGACTTTTGATTGGAAATGATTGGAAAGTTTGTACCAAAAGTATTAGTTTAGGACTGATGTATTATTGGTGTTAATATTAACACGTGTGTTGAGTAAGTAGATTTGTCAGTCTTAATCATATCATAATGTACAATAGTGCATGACCCACCGATTAACTAAACTTGCATTTTTTTTCATTTAAGCTGTGCATTATTTTATATGTAGTTACCTGAAGGTGAAAGACCCAAAAAAGTTACTGAATACTTTGTTTTTTTGAAGCATGCCTTTGTCCCCGTCCTCAAGCTCGAACAGCCGGCGCCCTTTACACACACCATTACAGTCCCCAAAGTTTGTTTTTAATGTAATTCGACCACTGACTCCAATCCTTTGGGGAGCCCTGTTGAACCCAAGACCCAAGAATATCTGTGGGATATGGGAGATTCAGGGGCCCCTCATTACATTCTGCAGGGGGGCCATTATTTAGCGTTACTCGCTGCTTCTTTCAGTCCCCTCTCTGCACAGTGGCCTGGCCTGTGAGCTAACACTGGGCCTATGGACGGACATCAGCCCATGTTCCCGGACTCCCTCTGTTTCAAAACATGGCACACGTGTGTTAACTGGCACACGTGTGTTAACTGGCACACGTGTGTTAACTGGCTCACGTGTGTTAACTGGCTCACGTGTGTTAACTGGCCCACTGCAGTAGGTGGACTTAAGGAATGTAAAGTGGCAGTGGTGTCCTTCCAGAAAAAACAGAGCGGAAGCAGATGGAACATCATACACCCTTCATACCATTATGATGTCACAGGTTATGATGACATCACACAACTTTTTGGTAGTTGCAGCCTTTTAATAAGCAGCCAGTAAGGACAGGAGAAACAACCAGCCATTGAATTAATAAAAATCTGACGCCATCGTAATGTCTAGAAGATAAGTAATCTGATCCGTTAAATCAGATGAGTGGTGAGCAGCAACAAAAAGATGATACCTGTTATTATGTACCATTAACCCCTTCCAGGCTCATGACGAGCTGGGCTCGTCATGGCGTAGCCTCCTCGCACGCTGATGCCGAGCCCAGCTCGTCATGAAGCATGGGCTTTTGTAAATCTGAGCACAGGAGGAGAATTCCACTAGCGCGGATGTTAAATGATGAGTGGTCGTGCAACAGTCCAGAACCCTCATATCTCACCACCCCCATCCACCTCCTCACGTGGTTTCTTTCTCAGTAGCAGTCAACAGACTCCATGCCTGTTCAGTTCTTTGGCATGACTCCCATCCAAGATGGCTGCTCAGATGAAGCAGTGGTCTATGTGGAGCACTAAGAATCATACCAGGAACAGCTCATTTCTCATCCGTCCTTGCTCCACAGCCGTAACTTGAAGCCAGACCATTTTTGACTGCACTGGTGCTCTTCAGGATCAAACCGGTCAGTCGCCCAGACTCCTGGGGGCATATTTACAAGCCCCTTGTGACACGTTTGCACCTCCGTTGCATCACTTTTGTGACGCTGAGGCCGCATAAACAATGCAGCCAATTTACAACGTGATGCATCCAGGGAGATGCGTCACGTTGTAAAGCCCTGCTTCACATTATACCAGCATCAGGTATAATGTATCCAGGGTGGGCATTCCCATGCAGGAAAGCCTCAAAAAATTACGCAGTGAAATCTTGTAGATTTCACTGCGCCACTTCTAGGACAACACTGCGTCAAACCCTCACGCCTGCTTTAAGCAGGCATAAGGAGTGACGCAGTACTATAAGAATAGGCCTCCCCTTGCATTGCTGGAGTTGCTTTGTGCTTGCAACACAACTCCAGCAATGCGTGTCTTTTGGGCCAACAGATGCGTCAGAATTTCTGACACATCTGTCAATCCTTGCACCATGGTGCACCGTATTGTAAATACGGTGCATCCATGGTGAGGCAAGGGTATCGCAGGCTGGTGCAGGGAAAATGACGCATCTCTATAGATTCTGCCTCCTGGTACCTTCAGAATAAGTCATAAGACGGTGGCTTCTGTAATGCAAACTTTACAACTAAGCACCAATATTCCTACAAAGCTTTAAAATTGACCCATATAATCAATAAAAATCCTTCATCAGCACTGCCCCTTCACGTCGCCCTCCCACTGAAACACTCAACACAAACAATCGCAGAGCTTTCAGCCTAGAAGAGCATGTCATTTCGACATCCAATCCTGCCCTAAATGCCACAAAAGGCAGCGATGCAGCTAGGATCTTGGCTTCTCTTTTGACACATCAGAGGACGGTCTTTCTACAGCTGTTGTGTTCCACAGTTTTCAGCAAAACATACAAGCCATCGGCATCTTGCCTAATTTTTCCAGGTTCATGGCTACAAGGAAGAGTTGACGTGCAAATCTCCACTCTGACAGTGGTCTTAATTCCAACATGGCCAGTCCACGGTCTGCCAGTGTGCATGTGCCCATAACTTGTTTTATGGAGGCTAGGATCATCGTCTAAAAACTGCAGTCAATAGCAATACCACTTTGTGTCAATTCAGTCCCTGCTTTCCTTTTTCACACTCCCTCAATGACTCCCCTATGGTCTTGGAGAGCATCACACTCAGGAGCCTTGTCCAACTGGGCTTTATTTTACAAGTGGACTCACTCCTTGTGTTGCACCGCCACACTATGTTGCAATAATAGGTCGCCCCACAGTTGCAACCATTCCACTATCTGTACAGACCTGTCCCTTTTCCATTTCCAAGACAGCTGCAGTCGAGGAATAGTTAGAAGCTTGTAAAGGATGGACAGCAGGCCTTTCATTCTCTAAACCTTAGTTGCCCAGCTCTCAAGCAAGGGGTGCCCGTAGACGCTGTCACACACATCTTCTGCTGCATTATCCAGTGTCTCAACTGCTGGTATCTGCAAAGCTTGGTCTCTTGTAATCTGAAATTGACCTGCCACTTCTCAAAGGGTTTTACTTCCAACCACTGGAATAGATCTGCTACGACTCTCCATGATCCTTCCCACCATGATCTGAAAGAGAAGTGTGAAAATGTGAGGGGTCCAAAGAGGGTACAATGAATTGGCAGTGAAGGCAATAGGATTGCAGTAAAGTCCCTTTTCAATCAAATCCCAGATTTTAAGAATGGCGCCTGTTCTTAGGCTTAAGCAGAGGTTAACCCTTTTCAGCATCCATAGGATATCCTAAATGTATAGGCATTTATATAGCGCACTACTTACCCGGAGGGTCCCAAGGCGCGTCGACCGCTGCGAAACCCTTCCTGGCTTCCCTGAGAGATGGTCCCTTAATGGGTATCTCCAGGGTGAGACCAGGCATCCCCGGCGGTCTGGTGGGGCCGTTAGTGAGGATGAGGCAAGCTAATGCCCAGAGTTGCCGAGTGTGATCGCTGATCAGAGTGGGCACCGAGGCGAGAGAATTATCGAGTCCGCTGACCCTGGTCCAGAAACCTGCCGCGCCGGGAATCGAACCCTGGTCCCGGGCCGGAGGACCTCCTTGCATTTGCCTGATCCATGATAGCTCAAAGTTTAGCCCTTTTCCTCTGTGTCCATTCACCTAAGATTCCCAGTTGGGCTACCATATATTTACAGGATTAAAGTTGTTAAATTAAGAGGTCCCTCTTGCCACAGAAACTTAACAATAGCTCTTTGAAAACGCTCAAACTTTGCCTTCCAGTATGGAGTCAGACCCCATTAAGTCTTGCAAGCTTAAAAAAAAATCTCAAGTTTGAATCATAAAGACTGTGCTGAATAGAGGTGAAAGAACATGCTCTTCTGGATATGGTTTATCCCTGAACTTCAGCTCTAAATTTCTCCCGAAAGTGCATACAAGTCTTCAGAAGGCTCCAGGGAGACTATTTATCTCAGGAGTGTTTCTAATTTAGAACCTGTTCCCAAGTATGTGGATACGTTCATAAAACCTTTTGTGCCACACACTAGAACTTCTGTAAGAGACTCTGCACATATGATGGAAATTCTAAGAGACTGAACTTTGATTCAGAACAAGAGTTTCTGGTCTTGTTTGATATGGAGTCCATATACACCAAAATGTTCTAAGGGTCTTACCAGTAAAGTATTTGAAAATCATCTAGAACACCCTTCCAGACTGCATGCTGACTGACATATTGTGACTGCCGGTGAATTAATTATTGTTAACTGCTTCCTTAAAAAAAAACTAAAGGCATTGCAATGGGCTGAATATTTGCACCAAATATGGCCAACCTCTTTATGAGAAACGACGAAGACAGATGGGTCTGAGACAGCACCATCCTCTTTGGAATTATTTAAAGGCATGCGTGAGGTACATCAATGGAGTTTTCTGTATCACCAGGACTGCGAAAGAGATTTGTCACAATTCCAAGAATGGCTTAATAAACACAGCCCAGACCTTACATTTACTATGACTATTTACTAATGTCAACTTTATTTAAATAGGAGGTCGATCAGAGCACTCGCTTTATTATGATAGTTTCCATATGATGAGAATGAAACCCAGCCTTCCATTCGGTCAGTTTCTACATACACTCAGGACCTACTCTAGAAAGGAGAATTATTTCTATTGTACGGAAATGCTTTGCAAAACGATAATTGAGTATGGTTACCGAAAACCACTGGCCGGGTAACTAAGAAAATGTTTGCGGTATATTCCACAACAGAACTCCTTTTAATTAAAGGCAAAAACTGAGATAGGACCATCAATGGTTTAGACTTTTAGTAAAAGGAATTCTGTTGTAGAATATACTGCACAAATGTTCGTATACACCCAACCATTGGTTTTTGGTTTTGGATTCGTCTTCGGCACAAAGCTACATACTACCTCTGCGCGGAAGACAAATCCAAGAAAGAAACTGATCACACCCAACAGAGAAACCGCTGATCACCCTGAGAGGGGGAAAACCTTGAGGGGCAGATTGGTGTGTGTAAGATAATTAACTCTTCAGTAACCACTTTATGGGATTTAGCTTCGATCCAGGGGCCTTTCAGATGTAGATATGTCCGGTTTATAAATTCATGAACAATTCAGCAGCATTCACTCATAGAGACCACAACTTCAGGCAAACACAATTTACTAATTGGAATACTTTGTCCTGACATTTTTCTGCAGTTATTTGATAAACCGAGGCAAACCCAAGCAGCTCTACCTTTGTTTGGACACAATGAAATGTTCAAAATGATTGGGACCTTTGGCTTTTAATGTCTGACTTGTGAAGTTAACTTTCTGTTAGGCATACTTAGGCCAGAATGGCTGAGCCACCATTATTTATCAGATCTATTTACGGTAAGGTCTGCCACTTCGTAGTTCAACATCCATATTTGGGGGTCTGCGCACAAGCAGTGCTCGTCATTGCTTCCGCTTTTTCCATATGTTTAGGGGTTAGTATATGTGCAGGATGGCTTTTCTGGGACTTGTTGGTCTAGAGATGGGCTTCTTTTGTGAGACAGGAATCCCACAGAAATGGGCCAAGGGCTGAAAAAGGTAATTATGCGAATTTCTGAGGCTGAAGATCATGACTACACCAATTGCCTCCAACCAGGAAAAATATAAGTAGTAGTGATGTTTTTGCAATGAAGTATGGGGGATAGGGGAGTGTGGCCGACACTACCTATCTGGCATGTATTGCTCCTGCAATGCTGTTGTATAAGTATTGCTATACAGGAGTCTTGATGTAATGTACTAATCCTCTGAAAATCAATAAAGAATGTTAAAACAAAAAATTTAGGAGTTAGTTCACACAGTTTGTTCACTCTAGGGGCCGAACCACCTGCGAAGCCCTTCACAGTGGACATACCCATCTGTAGCACTCGTCACTGGATTAGCACTGGTATCAGTGATACAAGATCAATATTTGAAATTGTTCATGGAGAATTTGTTTTTAATAGTTGTGAGTTTGTGTGTGAGTGTTTTAACCCTAATGTATATGATTTTGGCAACTTTACAGATTTACCCAATGGCTTTGTTGACGTATGGTAACTCATTTTAAGTATTTAGGTTATTGTTCTATGCATAGTTTGTTTTAATATTTGGTATTTACATTTTATTTAATCATTTTAGGTATGGCTAGTTCTGATGAAGGCCTTTTTATGGTGTCTTTGCCGAAACGTATAGACCTAGTTTAACAGATGGTCATCCTCTTTCAATCTTAGGCAAGTTTGGTCAGAGCCGAGCATGAGTACTAACTGGGAATGGCATTCGTAAGAATAGGATTTGGACTGGATAGACACCATCTTGACAACCGTGGTTGAGACAGTTCATGTAATGAATTTATGAATGTGGCTAATTGCCTAAAGAGAAGAAGGTGGACTTGTAATATAGGTACCTATGACAAAAATATAATAGTTGCACCACATTATAGGTATTTCATCTCACTTTGGTGAACGTAGGTGAAACATTGCAGTGATGATAGGATACAACATGAAGGGGAGGTGTGTTTTCAGACTCAGCTTGGTGCTGTGAAGGGTGAAATTATTCTTCTAATATGTTTCTTTAACAAGGTAATGATTAATTCTTTGGGGGCTGGTTAAAGTAAGTTCCTCCAGTTAAAAAAATAATAACTTTAAAAAACAATCTCCAGCTGAGACCCATTTTTTGTTTAACAATCGCATCCTTTGGCACCTGATGCATATTCCATAAAAACAAGGCTTTCCAACAGTAAAATTGCAGGATGAAATTTAATGACTTGCTAACCTTAGAGATATAAATTATTCTGACTCTATTTCCCCTGTTGATCCAGTCTCTGTCAATTCATAGTTACTCATTCTGCCGGTGATGGCTATTGGCTATGTGTGGCCAGGCCATAAGCCATGTGCCATATCAAAGAAAGAATGACTAAAGGCAGTCCCTGCCAAAATCACACACAAAAAAGCTCCAGGAGAGCAGGTAGGGTCAGTGTGGAAGGCTTCGCTCCCGCCATTTTGGTCCCTCGTGGCGACGGAAGATTCCACCCAGCCCTCATCTTCTTTGTGAAGACCAGTAGGAGAAAGTATGAGAACTGAGTCCAGCCCTTGAGCCCTGGGAGGGATGGGTGAGTGATGGGAAAGGGCTAGGCTCCTCTGGGCCTTGGTGCTCCTGGACAGACTGTTCTCTCTAATATGTTAATCTCAGGCAAACCAACACAACATTTTAAAAGCATCAGACCTTCTCCCTTACAGGCTTTTCATCATGGAGGTTCACAGTAGGGAAATAGGGCTGGTGAGTCAAGAACTGACATGCATATATTAATCCCCGACTTTTCCTTCGGACACAGACCTCGCTTAAAGTGGAAAGAAATACTGGATACATTTGGTAAAATCATAAACCTTAAAAGGGTCTTCAGGTGCAAAAAGGCAGCCTGGAAAAGTGATATGGAAGGAATAACACGCATTAAAACATATATTTATTTATTTAGGAGTTTCATATAGCGCTAGCCAGAGCCGAGGGTATCGAGCGCTTTACAGCATTAGTAATGGTGAAATCAGTCAAAGAATGTTATACATCTTGAGATATTAACACACAAACAATATTATAAATATTGAGTCATGGCGAATTAAAAGTCTGTGAATATAGTATCACAAGTTTGGGATGAAAATGCATTATATAGGAGTGGTATACAAATTGATTTGAATGAGGACCTTTTTCGGGAGGGGAGGCCCATGTGCCGTTTGGGTGGTGGAGAAAAGGGGGTGGTGATGAACAGAGTGTCTGAATTAAGCAGACCACTCTTACCCAGTCCAAAGATCAGGGCTTGATCCATCACCGTTTTTTAGCTCACTGCACCATCCCAGCTCAGAACCTGGCTATATGCAAATTAGTCTGACCCTGGCCCAGTGCATCATGGGAACAGGGCAGACCAAACTACCAAGCCAATTCTTACACTGGGAAGGAAACAAGCTACCGGGGACCGGTTTCTGGCATTTCAGCCGTCTTCGGCCCGGCTTGCTTGAATCCTGATGGTGCAATGAGCAAGGGACTCACATCTGAGTATACCCTTCCACGCTTATGGTGGACAAAAATGATTCAGAAAAGGGGGTGGTGAAGAACAGAGTGTCTGAATTAAGCAGACCACTCTTACCCAGTCCAAAGATCAGGGCTTGATCCATCACCGTTTTTTAGCTCACTGCACCATCCCAGCTCAGAACTTGGCTATCTGCAAATTAGTCTGACCCTGGCCCAGTGCATCATGGGAACAGGGCAGACCAAACTACCAAGCCAATTCTTACACTGGGAAGGAAACAAGCTACCGGGGACCGGTTTCTGGCAGCTTGTCTCCTTTCTGGTGAAGAATTGGCTTGGTAGTTTAGTCTGCCCTGTTCCCATGATGCACTGGGCCAGGGACAGACTGATTTGCATATAGCCAGGTTCTGAGCTGGGATGGGGCAGTGAGATAAATAACAGTGATGGATCAAGCCCTGATCTTTGGACTGGGTAAGAGTGGTCTGCTTAATTCAGACACTCTGTTCATCACCACCCCCTTTTCTGAATCGTTTTAGGCCACTATAGGTGTGGCAGGGTATACTCAGACATGAGTCCCTTTCTCACTGCTCCATCAGGATTCAAGCAAGCCGGGCCGAAGACGGCTGAAATGCCAGAAACTGGTCCCCGGTAGCTTGTCTCCTTTCTGGTGAAGAATTGGCTTGGTAGTTTAGTCTGCCCTGTTCCCATGATGCACTGGGCCAGGGACAGACTGATTTGCATATAGCCAGGTTCTGAGCTGGGATGGGGCAGTGAGATAAATAACGGTGATGGATCAAGCCCTGATCTTTGGACTGGGTAAGAGTGGTCTGCTTAATTCAGACACTCTGTTCATCACCACCCCCTTTTCTGAATCGTTTTAGGCCACTATAGGTGTGGCAGGGTATACTCAGACATGAGTCCCTTTCTCACTGCTCCATCAGGATTCAAGCAAGCCGGGCCGAAGACGGCTGAAATGCCAGAAACCGGTCCCCGGTAGCTTGTCTCCTTTCTGGTGACGGTAGAAGTCTTAATGCGCTGGTGGCTGAGTGCTGCTGTGTGCAGGAGTTTGCGTTTGGGTAGCGGCTATCCATTTGGAAGGGATCGGTTGAGGAAGAGGTCTTTGAGTTGTCTTTTGAAGTTTACAAAGGAGGGGGTGGTCCTGATATGGACTGGGATGGAGTTCCAGATTTTGGGCGCATTTCCCGAGAAGGATCGAGTTGTGTTGTTTTGTTTGTGAGTTCTCTGGGGGATGAGGAGTAGAGTGTTGCTACTCCTGAGGCTCCTTGTCTGGCCTGCTTTTTTGAGTTTCGCGGCCGGGTAGGCAGGTTTTCCGGTGTGTAGAGCTTTGTGTGTGAAACAATCAGTTCTGAAGTTCGCACGCATTTCAATTGGGAGCCATTTTAGTTCTCTGAGTGCAGGTGAGGTGTGTTCAAATTTCTTTACTCTGGTGACCATTTTGGCTGCTGCATTTAGAGTTGCTCTGAGGGGAGCCAGGTGGGATTTTGCTGCTCCTGTGAGGGTTGCATTCCCATAGTGGAGTGGTGTGGCTCACTGGTTAGAGGCGGCAGACCCGGAAGCAGAGAACGGCCCGGGACCAGGGTTCAATTCCCGACGCGGCAGGGTCGTGGACCAGGGTCAGCGGACTCGATAATTCTCGCCTCGGTGCCTACTCTAACCAGGGTTCACACTCGGCAACTCTGGGCATTAGCTTGCCTCATCTCTACAACGGCCCCCCACATTCGCCGGGGATGCCTGGTTTCACCTTGGAGATACCCAGTAGGGACCATCTCACAGGGACGGCCAGGACGGGTTCCCCAGTGGTCTACAGCGCCACGACGCCTCAGGGCAGCAGTGCGCTTTACAAGACACATTACATAGTCCAGCCTGGACAGCACTAGGGCTTGAGTAGCTTGTTTAAGGTCATTCGGAGGTATGAAAGGCTTTATTTTGTTGGGCAGTTTGAGGTTGAGGAAGGCGTTTTTGGCAGAGTTTTTGATGTGTTTGGCCATGTGTAATTTTGGGTTCAGTGTGATTCCCAGTGATTTCACTGAGTCGGCAAGGGTGAGATTACAGTTAAGAGCATCAATGGCTTTCAGCCATTCTGTGATTTGGTGGTTCTGTTCCTTGTTGGAAATGAGAAGGATTTCTGTTTTGTCTTGGTTGAGTTTCAAGTGATTGAGTGATAGCCAGTGTTGGACTTCTCTTAAAGTGTCATTTAGTCTTCGGATGTCGTTCATGGAGGAGATTTCGAGATAGATCTGGATGTTGTCTGCATAGAGGTGGAAGGGGATGTTGGATTTTTTTAGTATGGCGTTGAGGGGCTCCATGTAGATGTTGAAGAGTTGTGGGGAGAGAACCGAGCCTTGCGGTACTCCCCTGTTGACAGGGCTTAGGTCAGACATGAAGTTGTTGATTTTTATCTTTTGGGTGCACTTCTGTAGAAAGGAGGTGAACCACTGTAAGACCTCTTTGTCCGCTCCCACCCTCTCTTGTAGTATCTTAATGAGTAATTTGTAGTCAACCGCGTCGAAGGCTGCCGATAGGTCTAAGAGTATGAGTAGATAGCCTTGATCGTTGTCTAGAGAGTTGTGGATGTCATCTATGACGTTCAGGATCGCTGTCCCTGTGCTACATCCTTTTCTGAAACCCGATTGGTGAGGGTCTAGGAGTTTATTGTAGTCCATGTGTTGGGTGACTTCACGGAGAGCACATCTTTCTAGGATTTTAGCTAGTAGAGGAAGGTTGGAGACGGGTCTGAAGTTGTTCAGATCATTTGCGTCAGAGCCCGGTTTCTTTAGTAGAGGTTTGACTTGTACAATTTTGAGACATTCAGGCATGACTCCAGTTCTCAGGGAGCTATTTATAATCTTGGTCCAGATCGGTGCTAGGGTGAGATTGATCTTTTTAGCCAGTTGTGAAATAATGGAGTCAGAGAAGTGAGTTGAGGGAGTCAAACTAGCAATCATTATTGCTATTTCAGCTTCAGGGATGGGGTTGAAAGATTTCCATTTGTTTGGGAGGGGCTTGGGTGTGGTAGCTTCTGTCTCAGTGAGTGAGCTACTGTCAGGGTGGCAGAGGTGGACGTCTAGGGAGAGCTCAATCTTTGTGATTTTATCATTGAAGAAATTTGGCAAAGTTCTCACATAGGACTTTGGAGGCGTGTACAGTGGATGCGGGGGCTTTGAAGTTTGCCTTCTGATGACATTGAAGAGCTCTTTCGGCCTGTTTTTTGTGTTGTCAAGGGCCCTACAAAATAAGGACTTTTTTTCATTCTTGATGTGCTTATTGCGGACTGCCCTGCGGACTGATTTGAGTCGATTAAGGAGGATTATGGACAGATTGTTCTGCCAGAGTCTTTCTGCAACTCTGAGCTGTCTTCTTTCTGAGTTGTTGTTGGAGTTGATCCAGCATCTAGAAGGGGTGTTCCAGACTCTTCTGTATCAAGGGGGCTAATTGGTCCATGACGGAGGTCATATTTGTGTTGTATTGTGTGGTGAGTTCTGTTGTAGAGAGGTTGTCTGTGGTGATGGGGAGGTGCGTGCTTACCTTTTTCTCTAAGTCCCTAAGACGAATTTGAATTAGGTTTCTCGCCCAGTGGGGGTGTTCTTGCATGGGTGGCAGACATTGGATGGTTTGGTTGCTGTGGAATAGAATTAAATGGTGGTCAGACCAGTCCACCGGCAGGATGTGGTCGATAGTGACTGTGTCTGCTTGGGCTATGATGACATCCAGGATTGATCCTCTATTATGTGTTTGTTCTGTACAGTGTTGGATAAGATTGGTGTTGTGTAGCAGTCCATTCAAGGATTGGATCATCGAGTTGCTTTCCTCATTCCAATGTAGGTTGAGGTCACCAAGAATTATGCTGTTGGAGTCCCGGAGTACACAGTGAGTTATCAGGTCAGAGAGGTGTTCACCAAATCTGGTGGTGTTGCCAGGTGAATGGTAGAGAAGATGGCATAGTAGAGTTTTGTTTTCCCTCATCTTGATGTTTTGCAGTTAGACATTCAAATATTATAGTTGAAGGAGTCAATTTCCATTACAGAGATACTGTCCTTGTGTATAATTGCAGTACCCCGACCTCAATTCAATTCAATTCAATTCAATAATCTTTATTTCGTTGCTTTTGCAACATAAAAGATATACAATAAAAAGTACATTGTACAATGCCAAAAATCAATAATCAATACTACACGTCATCGTTTTGGGACACATTGTTATGGTTAGAATTGTCACAAAATATTGAATAAATATATATAAAAAGATTAAAATACATTATTACAGATTTAAAAAGTCCTTAAATTTTAAATTTATAACAGCCAAGGCATAGAAGTTTAAATTTGACAAAAACAGATAAAAAGAAATAAAGAAAAATCATGGTTGGTGGTTTGAACAGATCCACAGGGTATGCAGATTAAAGAGGAAGAGACATTTTCAATCTAATGAAGTTTACAGCCAGAAGAAATCTACTAATTCCAAACACAATTACTTGGCTGGTATCCGTATTTAAAATTCTGCCAGCTTCCTTATGGGAAATAGAACCAATATTATGACATAGTGGCACTATCCATTTTTTCCTTGCTTTACCATAACTAGGGCAAAAAAACAATATATGTAAAACATCTTCCTTTATATTGTTTGTACATAAGGTGCAGTGATCACTGTTTGTCTTCCCCCAGCTGGTCTCAGTGGCCTTAGTTCTCAATGTTCCATATCTATATTTCAAGTACAGGGTTTTAGCCAATGGTGGCTGGACCTCATCGAGAAACGTTTTGAAATGGGCCACATTTTTAACCATTAGAAATTTTTCAGTTAAGGGGCCGTGCTCTCTTATGTACGCAGAATCATGGCTCACATAGGACCAAAAGGACAATTTAACAATTTTCTTAGAGGCCATGCTTAAGGACTCCGGCTCACTCCAAAAATGGGTTAGTCCTAGTTTGGTTAACCAGGCTTTTACGTGCTTGAACCAATACATTTTGCTGCCACTATCTAGGTCCAATACTTCTTTCAACCCATTTTTGTATTCGTATTCAATCAGTTCGGGGGTTGTCCATAATCTAACCCATAATAATAATGGTCTCAACATTGCATGGTGGTCAGTATGCTTAATGTTTAAGTCTAGAAATAGTGGTATCAATGGAGCGTTATTGGGTACTTTTAATAATCCCCTAATAAACTTGTTCTCCTGTATTTCAAAGGTCTTCCTACATACTGGTCCCCATAGTTCTGCCTCATACAAAACAGCTGACTGGACCTTATACCTAAAAATCTCTATTGCTGGGGTAACTGCCTTATTCACACATTTATTGTGTCTTTTTAGTATTGGAAGACAGTTTTGTTTGAACACTATTTTTGATTTTTCTAGCTGTGGTCTCCATCCCAGTGACGAATCTAGTAATACACTTGAAATAATGGGGCGACCTTTCACCCCATTTCCGGACGCACAGCGATAATGGAAGCATTTCAATAATGCAACATTTTGAACCAAGTTCATTCCAATGTTTATTTAAAGTTCATCAAAGTTGTTCACGGTATCTAGGATTAATCCATAGTCACGTGCGAGGCGTTTTACTTTCATCACTGTAACCTCAAAAGCTACAGACATGCCGAGGCCTTAATCAGTAGCTAGGAGTCTAGTAATACCCCTAAGTATGTGAAACTCTGTTCATAATCAAGTTTGTGACCATTTAACATTAGGTTTCTTTTAAAGCTTTTGTGCGGGTTTAGTGCCATATATTTTGTTTTTTTAATGTTAATTTCTAGCCCTTTTAAAGTACAATATTGCTGGAACCTATCTAGTAGGATCTGAAGGCCCCGAGGAGTTTGTGAAATGAGGATCGTATCGTCCGCGAAGAGGAGGGACGGTACTCGTCCCCCCCCCCAATCGGGGTGAATCATTATCACAATTCTCCATATAAGCTGCAATATCATTGACAAAAAAGGAGAAAAGTGTGGGAGCCAGTACGCATCCCTGGCGTACTCCCCTTTTTATGGGGATTGGATCTGTGAGTTCCCCATTTGGGCCCCACCTAACCTTAGCATAGTTCTCCTGGTGCAGGCCAATCACCAAATTTAATAGTTCTCCAGGAAGTCCCTGCTTTTCCAGAAATGTCCAAAGTAGGTCACGAGGAATACGGTCAAATGCTGCTCGTAGGACTACAAAGGTCACATACAAGTGGCCCTTGCGAATGATGACATATTTCCAATACAAGCAGCATAACCTTAATACCTGGTCTATGGTCCTAGTTTTTTCCCTAAACCCCGCCTGATATTTTGATAAAACTGATTTTTCATCCAACCAGGTGTTAATACGGTTTAATATGTGCCTGGCATATATCTTTTGAGTTATGTCTAAAAGACTAATGGGGCGATAATTGGCTGGATCGCCTCTGTCCCCCTTTTTAAAAATTGTGATAATTTCTGCACCATCCCATGTGTCCGGGATTTGGTTACCAGCCGCAATAACATTAAATAAATGATTTAAGTAGGGTGCCCAAACATCAATATTATGCTTAAAAAGATCGCCTGGAATTTTATCAAGTCCAGGCGCCTTCCCTTGTTTAACTGAAGCAATTGCTAACTCAGTTTCCTGCAGGTCAAAGACTACCAGTGGGTGTGCTTTCTCTGGCTGGATAGAAATGTGTTCTTCCTGAGGAGTTTCCTCGGAGGTTTGGGCTGCGTACAACATTGTAAAGTGTTTTACCCGCGTGGCCTCATCTAGGAAAACCTCTCTAGAGCCTTTCTCACGTTTATTCCCCTTGGCTACTAATTCCCAGAATTGCCTCTGGTCCTTGGTTTTGGCTGCTGATAGCATGCTGGACCATAGTTCCTCATCAGAAGATTTTGCTTTTACCATTATCTTGTTATATGATTTCCTTTTATCTTTAATTTCTATAGACCCTTTTCTTTTGAGTGCATCGATCAAAATGGTTTTGGCAACACGGCATTCCTTATTGTACCATGGTTTACATACTGGTTTTGCATTTACTGTGCCTGTCCCTTTTTTTGGTCTTTTTGTAAGAAGGGCTAACAATTTATTAAAAAGGGATTTATGTAATTTAATGAATTCTCCAGATTCACATCTAAATGGACAATATAATTCAAATGTGTTTACAAAAGTACAGTAAATATTAGCCAATAAGTCCTCTCTTTCCAGTATATATGCCCATTTGACAGCCCTTCGATTATTACTGAGAATGATATTATCTATTGTTGGTAGCTGTGCTTGACTGTGACCTCCCTCAATGTCTCCTGGCCCCTTTAATAAGCTTTGCAGAAAGCTAGTTTCAAGTGGGTAGTGGTCACTGTCAAATCTTTCCTTGACCTTTAAATCATTTGTGTATGGCCATAGGTCAAAAGAAACAATTACATAATCTAATTTACTTTCGCAATCTCGCCTCTTGAAAGTAGGTGCTTTCGGGCTGTCAGATGGCATGCGCCCATTACATGCCCTCAAACCATGACTTGTGAGTAACCTTGTGATCTGAAGGGCTAGTGTGGTTCCAGCAACTGTTCCATTATTAGTCAGCACAGGTATCCCATTAGCAACATCCTCTTCTTCATACAATTTAACCATGCCCATAATCGGTTCAAAATTGCAGTTCATATCCCCACATAAGATTACGCTTGCATCTGGTTCTAAAGTGTCCATAAAAATCTCCAGTTTTTCAATGCATAGCGACTCCTTATAGGATGGATGAGGACTGTTATACACATTTATAAGGTTAATCACCCTTTTATCCTCTGTGGTTATTTCCATACCAAGTATGTCTAGGGAATCAATATTTAAGATTTTTATGCCAATGTTAATAGATACACTGATCCAAATTAATAACCCTCCTGAGGCTCGTCCTCATGATGAAGGCACAGCCTCTATTTGGTATGTTTTATATCCAACTCTGTGAACCTGATCCGTAGCCCAAGTTTCCTGCAACACACAGATATCAAAGGTATTCATATAAATATTCCAGTCAGGGTCACATATTTTTGCACGCACTCCCGCTACGTTCCATGAGACTAGTGTGATCAAAGAGGGCCCCTCATTTGACCCGCGGTTGCTTGATAGTGTAGATAAGGACAGGCTACTATTAACCCCAGTGCGGATTGCAGTAATAGTATTTTCTACCCTCGGGGATCTATTCCCTTCTCCCTCCTTAGCTCGGTCTGAGCTAAAGATGTTTGCACCACCACTATCTTCCTCCCTGTACATTAATCTTCAATCACATTCATCCAGACCACTAAATACATCAAACCTATTCGATAGCTCCAATGGCGTGAATGGCATTAGATGAGCCATTCTTCTGTGTTCACATGTATTGTGTCTGGGGGGTACGGTGTTCCACCCAGATGTAACAGGGGCTGGTGCTGGATGGTACATAAAAACAGGGTTCCTAACAAGCTCCATATTAGAGAAATGGTTGTCAAAGAAAGGATTACTGGGTACCGATTGGGGTGGAAATACTACAGATCTTGGATAGAAGTAGGTTAATGGGCGTGGCGTGATACAGTTATTCGCATTACAATGTGGCCAATTTAGAATGTATTGTACTGCATTTTTATCCCTAAAATTTACTACAACCACATCTCCCCCTATGTCCTTTGGCCTTCCACCTAGCCACGGCAAACGTCGGACATGAACTATTTCGCCGTTAATATTACTGGCTATTGGTCTATGTGAGGTCAACCAGTGCATTATTTTATTCTTTAGTTGGAAGAAACCTTCCCGCTTATTTCCGGACAACTCTGGTACCCCGGTGAGTACCACCACGTAAGGTACAGCTTCCGGCGGGAGTTCAGTGGGTGGTCTCCTGGCTTGAACCCCTCTTGTATGTCTAGCTTCTTCCTCCTCCAATCTTGGTAACCCATTTGATGAATTACCCATTTCCCTTGCTAAATTATTAGCTGGAGTATCAGGAATGCGATTCAATGTTGTGTTCGGTCTTGTCGTTGGTATTTTTGGCTGGTTTGTTTTAGGATTGAGGGGGTGTTTAGGTGCAGATGTTGTACTTGTAGACAGATGATTGGTAGAAGCCGATATAACTGATTTCAAATTGTTATGTGAGGTGATGGTAGAAGGTACTGCTACAACTGCGTCTGATGGGGAAGTATGTACCGATGTAGAGGCTTGAGAAGGGATTAATGCTGTTATTGGCCCTTTGTTTTCTGGAGTCCTGGTAGGATTTCCATGTATTGCCAGATCTGCCTCTATTTTCCCTAGTCTTAGCTCCACTCCTTTTAGTCTTTCAACTATAGCTAATGTATAGCTTCTCACGATGAGTTCTATACTATCCAGTAGATTACTAGTAGGGGCTAATTGAGACCCTTCAACCATTAGGTCATGTTCAGTATTAAACTCATTAACTGAGTGCGAAGATGGTGGTAGGGGTGTTGGGGGATCTAACGCTGTTCCTGCAGCTTCCTTAACGACTATAGTTCCCGTGGCTCCGGTGCTAGTAGGGTTAGACTTCTTCCCAAAGTCAGAGTGGCTCAGCTTTGGCTTAGTTGGATCCATCCTCTTATGTCTCTTTTTAGTTGGCGGAGGGCCATGGATTTTATATGGCAGAGACCTCAACATTTTTCCTCTTACTACCTTCCCTGGCCTAGGTGTTGGTGAAATCATGACCTTTGATGCATTAGGTGTACTAGAGGAATCAAGAGGAATGGTATCTGCTTCAGTTTGAGTTAGGCCGATGGAAGGTGCTAAGCATTCCCTGAGCAGTAGGGGTACACTGGCCACAGGTGAAATGGCGTCCCTGGTATCGGCGCAGAACTCGTTGTCCAGAGTAACAACAGGAATAGGCTCAGAAAGAGTCATGTTCTTAATGCGTTCAATAGAACGACGGCGGTCAGCCCGCCGTTCTGCTAAGAATAAGTCTTTTGAGCCTACAGAAATAGCTTTGGTAAAATAGCTGTCCTGGGTTCCGTTCATCGGGCCCCCTGCTTTATCAGAAACAGCGGTGCCTGGACTAAGCACGATGGTAGACATTGAAGTACAGTGGCAATGTTACACCAAACTATAGGATATTTGGACAACTTACTCAGATGGAGTCCCACGACCAGGGGGTCTGGCCCAGTCCAGTCTCCTGAGGCCTCTGAGGCGGCACGTCCCGCGCGTCCCGCGACACGGAGGGCACAGTTCTTTTGAGGCCCCTCCTGTTGCTGCAAGCGCGTCAGGGTAGGCGCCGCAGCAAGGGACGCCGGGATCTGTAGTCCCGAGGCGGCTGGTGTAGGCGGCGTGCACGGACGTTGGCGCTCCTGCGCTTCTCTGCTCCCGCTAAGGCAAGATCTCTCTCTGGTCAATGGCAGTATTACTTTGAGAGCATTCCCCCTTACTTTGAGAGCATTCCCCCAAGGATTGGATCATCTAGTTGCTTTCCTCAGTCCAATGTAGGTTGAGGTCACCAAGAATTATGCTGTTGGAGTACCGGAGTACACAGTGAGTTATCAGGTCAGAGAGGTGTTCACCAAATCCGGTGGTGTTGCCAGGTGAATGGTAGAGAAGATGGCATAGTAGAGTTTTGTTTTCCCTCATCTTGATGTTTGCAGTTAGACATTCAAATGAGTTATAGTTGAAGGAGTCAATTTCCATTACAGAGATACTGTCCTTGTGTATAATTGCAGTACCCCGACCTCCATTGATTTTTCTGTTTTTGTTAATGATTGAGAAGCCTGGGGGTACAAACATGTCCATGGATGGGGCAGAGAACTCATTGAGCCATGTTTTAGCAATGAACGCAATGTCTATGTAGTGTTCAGGGATGATTTCTGCTAGTTCGGTAGCATATTTCGTGGCTGATCTGAAGTTAGTGAGTAGGTATTTGATGTTGATCTCCTTGTTGTTGAGATTCTTCGTTAGGGGGATCCTTGGAATAGAAGCGAGGAAAGCTGGTGGTTTTAGCATTCTGGGTGGGGAGCAGTCTCCACAGAATCCGGTGATAACCTGGATCTTGTAGTTAGGTGTGATAGTAGGGGATATGTCATATGAGGTGGCAAGTTCCATCGCCTCTCTCATGGCAATTGCGGTTTTTGTTCTATTAGGTCTCTGTCACTGGTTTGCAAGGGGCGTTGTTTTCCAGCTGTGCCATTTATCCTTTAGAGGTCTTGGGTGTTTCATATTATTATTATTGGGTGTGAGGTGTGGGCGTTGCTGAGAATTCCGGTATGAGGTGAGGCTAAGTATGATTTTGTTGGGTCCCACTATTACCGTTTCTAGCTGGCTTTCCAGTAGAGCAAGTCTCTGATATGCTCAATTTGTTCCGGTACCTATTTCCCAGGACCGAGTCTATGATATACCTGCCAATTCAACTGGTGCGGTGGTAACGTGTGCCATGCAGTATATCGGTAGTTCACACTGTCTCTCGGTGAAGAGCTGATATCCTCACACAATAAACCCATGCCTGGGTAATCAGTGTTGCCTGCCAGTTAGGCGATTTCCCGCACAAATGGATAAAAAATTTTCTCATTTGCACAGGAAAAATCACCACTGGTTAGTCATTTATTGGACTAGATTTGTTGTCTGACTCCTTTGTGTGCGTAAACTTTAATAAAGTCATTGCCACACCTGCAGAAACTGCCTGGGATCGGTCCCTGCCTCAGCGTAACAGGTCCATAAATCATAGTAGGTAACACAGCACTAGTGCGTTACCAAGGACTGCTCACCACTTGCAAATAGATTATTATTAGCCCGTCCTTCCTTGGCCCCGAGTCTGACCAATGTAGAGATCAGTGTCCCCACTTTTCGCCCACCCCTGCTTCCCAGCATACTGTGCAGTGGCTAGCCAGTGAGTTCATAGAAGAAGCAAGCAGCATGTCGGACTTGTGACTCATACCAGCAGGCCTCAGAATAATTTACAAAATAATGGGGTATCCCAATAATCTACTACAAGGCTTCCCCCATTGAGAGGAAGACTCCCCGGTGCACTGCTCAAAAGAGACTCTAGCGTCTAAAGTTTAAAGTAAAGTTCATTGAAAGTTAAATCCACAAAGTTAAGTCGTTTTTCACATTTAATCCATAATCATTGTACTTCATGTATGGTTCATCAATGTTTCAAAACGTGTAAGATAAACATAATCCACGAAATTGTAATCCATTCATCAATCATCCCAATGCATTTCGGGCTGGTATCGAGCCCTTCCTCAGGGGATAGCTCTACAAACCAAAGGAAAATAACGAAATGAGGCCACAATAGTATATATTGCCACAGTATCCAAAAATTACACTATGAAATCAATAGTGATATCAAGGAAAGTAGACATGGTGGATGTGACATGAGACCCAAATTACCCAGGAAGATCATAGGAATCTCAGTGACAACAAAAACGATGAAATAATAAACGAAACACGTGTGTCAGTAAGCAGGAAACCAAGATATAGCAAAGAGTGAAACGTTAGCCGTGAAGGACAACCAGAAACCGGGATAAGCAACATCAATAACATCCCTAAGTGTATCCAACATAAATGCGAATGTGTACTAGCGCGGTAAACCACAAAGTTAAACAGAAAAGTGAAACTCCCGATAGTGACCGCATACCCCCATCACATCACGTTAGCTGAAGTCCTCAGTAGAGGTACTCACTAGAATCGGCGTCCGTGGACTGGAACAAACTGCACCCGGCAAAAGCGGATCAAGCCCACAGTGTAAGAGCGAGGTTAGTAAACGCGTGGCTTGCATCGTAAACATAAAGATAGGACTAAGTGACACGAAAATATGGGCGCCATCTTAGAGAAGTGTTAAAATCGAATAAACACTAAATGAATGTGAAAATAGTCTCCGCCACCACCAGAAGACAAGTGATAGTAAAACAGTAAAATGAAGAACGATCACAGGCAAGTGGGTAAAGGAAAAAACAATAAATGAATAATATGGAAGATGTGAACAATGTAAAAAATGAATAGGCATGTGATACATGGCACATATAACTGATGATAACACAACAGATCAAAGGATCAAAGATAACATAAAAATTCCATCCGATCATTGAGTCCGTGTGGCTGCATCGTCGCCATATAGCGGATCCAGAAGTTCTCTCTCTTTAACAAGGTTTTCTTGTTATCATGTGTTGGTGGTACTTGCTCCAATATCAGATATTTCAACTGGGCAACAGTGTGTTTTTGTTCCAAAAAATGTGTGGCGACTGTAGATTTGAGGTTGCCAGTTCGTATGTTACTTTTATGTTCCAATAGGCGTGTCCTAACTTTCCTCTCAGTATGACCAATATAGCACTTTCCGCAAGGACACTTCAACATATAAATGACATTCGCAGAATTGCAAGTGGCATTGACACGAAGTTTGATGGGATGGCCCTTCATGGGATGGTTAGTAATGTTACCTGAAATGCAATTGTTGCAATTACTGCAATTGTGACAAGGTCTGAGTCCCTTGAAGATGGTCTGTTGATGCTTCATGGTAGGTTTGGATAACATCTCTTTCAAGTTGCGTCCCCTGGTATATGCAAACAGCGGTTGTTGTGTGAAGGCTCCCTGAAAATCAGGCCCCATGCTCAATAGTGACCAATGGTTAGAAATGATGTTTCTAAATTGATTACTCAACACGGTGTATTTAGAAACAACTACCATCTGTGTATTCTCAGCTTTTGGTCGGACTTGTAAGAGCTCATCACGGGTCATATTCCTGCATCGGGTGACAGCCTTTTCGAGTGTTTGTGACGGATAGCCGCGGGCTTCAAACCTTTCCACCATGTTAGACATTTCCAGTTGACATGTGTCCTCAGATGTAACAATGCGTTTGACACGCATTAACTGTGAAAGAGGTAGATTCTGTTTCAGCCCAGGTCGATGGAAGCTCTGGTAGTGTAACATCGAGTTACGATCAGTTGGTTTGCGAAAAATGGTAGTGGTTACTATGCCTGCATGTCGTTCTACCTTAACATCAAGAAAATGAATACATTCTCTGTCAAAGCTCCAAGTGAACTGGATACGGTCATTGATTTCATTCCAAGATTTCAAAAAATCTACAAGAGTGTGTTCTGTTCCTGCCCATAACATGAAGATATCGTCGATGAATCTTAAATAGAGCTTCCCACAACTTGTCCAAGCAGTCTGATTCAATATGTGTGATTCTTCAAATGATTTCATGAAGGTGTTAGCGTACGACGGCGCTGTACAATTGCCCATGGCAGTCCCACATAGCTGGTGGAACCACTTGTCAGATACTGTGAAGTAACTGTGGTATAACGTGAATACCAACAGTTCCATCAACAGTACTTGCATGTCCATATCCAGGTTGGAATTGGAAAGTTCATGTTCAACGGCCGTTATGCCAAGGTCATGGGGTATAGAAGTGTATAGTGAACAAACGTCCACTGTACACAATATCAATTCTTGATCTTCCAATGAAACAGTGGCTTGTTTTAATTTGATCAAAAAATCGGTGGTATCTCTGACATGTGATCTAGTGTTCAAAACAAACGGCTGTAAATATTTGTCCAAGAATTTTCCTGTGTTTTCATGGATACTTCCTTTAGTCGAGGCAATGGGTCTCATGGGTGGTCTGGTGGGGTGCTTGTGCACCTTGGGCAACATGTATAACACAGGCGGTCTTGGGTTGATGGGTGTCAGATAACGTCTTACTCTGTCATTGATAGTGCCATTATCAAAAGCCTGACCGATGATTTTCAAGAGGATAGAGGCAAATTCATTGGTCGGATCAGCTGGTAAAGGTGCATAAGTGTTAAGATCTGATGTGTGTATCCGAATTTGTTCCACGTAATAAGTAGCGTCCATGATCACAAGGGCGCCGCCCTTATCCGCTGTTTGACACACAATCGATGAATTGTTGGCAATTTTTTGTACAATGTTCTTCTCTGTTTTCGTCAAGTTGTCACGTTTAACCCTAGATTGAAACAGGAGTTTGAAAATGTCACTTCTTACTAGGTTTTCAAACATGTCGATGATTTTGTGACTCACAGGAGCCATGAAGGTACTGTGGGGACGAAGACCTCGTAACATATCCTCCTCAACCATGGGTATAGTGGCTATGTTCTGAAAGTAATGTCTCAAACGAACATTGCAAACCAGTTTGAAAGTGCTAACTTCAAGTTCCAAAGAGTTGGTTCTGGTGGTAGGCACAAAAGATTGTCCTTTTTGTAGGACACGTATTTCTTCATCATTAAACTGCGTAGATGAAATATTAATCACCAAATTATCTTGTTCCATCATTTCCGACAATTGCACTTTTTGGCTTTTGGTGGTTCCTTTTCTGCCTCTGTGGGTTTTGCCCCTCCTGGGTCGCTGGCTTGATCCTGATCCTGCTCTAAAAAATGAACCGCAGAATTAGAGGCGCCTAATTGCTGTTGTTGTTGTTCAGCAGGTGGTTTGGTTGTTTTGCGTGTCATGGTGTCCCCATCAGATGATGAGGTCTCGTTCTCAGAGTAAGGATTGTAAGGGCGATTGGGGCGTCGGCGGGCGTACACTTCTGCCCAAGTGTACACCTCGCCGAGCTTGTAATCGATGGTATCCCTCTTGTATTTACGGAACTTGCGTTCCTGAGTTTCACGGGTGTGTTTCTCTAATTGGGCATTAACGTCCTCCAACATTTTGGCCAGTTCGGCAGGATCCATGGCGTTGTCCAGCTCAGTACGTACAGTTTTTATTTCCTGTGCTAAATCTTCCAATGTTTTGGACAGTTCCTCCACAATAAGCAGAATCAAATCCAGCGAGCATTTGTTGAGTATGGCGAACCACCTCTCAACAAATCTCACATTATTCTTGCATAGTAAAGGTTTAAGGGGTACCCGAAGGCACCTGGGGATCCGCTGGGCTCGATGGTACTGCACAAGAGTACATGCATGCAGTTTTTGGTTAGATTCCTTCTTTAGTAGGTAGAGCAGTTGTTTGATATTACTCTCCGCGCTCCTGGTGCTGGTAGCCGCGGCAACATCCTCCTGAATCATGCCATAGATTTTATCGGCATCCCCCGCCGTGTAGGCCAAAGTGTCGGCCTTGAGTTCAGTCATATTGGATACCAAATCGTAATTCATTGTTCAAACTGAGTAGCGTGCTAAATCCTCGGGACAGACAATAATGAGCTCACAAAGAATAGAAGGAGGTATTTGCACAGCTTGTGTATATCCAAGGTTCACCGATATAATGATCTGTGGCGTGCTGCCAGGGATAACGCTGTCTGAACCGGTCAGCGTTGGCACAGGAAGACTACTACAAGGCTTCCCCCATTGAGAGGAAGACTCCCCGGTGCACTGCTCAAAAGAGACTCTAGCGTCTAAAGTTTAAAGTAAAGTTCATTGAAAGTTAAATCCACAAAGTTAAGTCGTTTTTCACATTTAATCCATAATCATTGTACTTCATGTATGGTTCATCAATGTTTCAAAACGTGTAAGATAAACATAATCCACGAAATTGTAATCCATTCATCAATCATCCCAATGCATTTCGGGCTGGTATCGAGCCCTTCCTCAGGGGATAGCTCTACAAACCAAAGGAAAATAACGAAATGAGGCCACAATAGTATATATTGCCACAGTATCCAAAAATTACACTATGAAATCAATAGTGATATCAAGGAAAGTAGACATGGTGGATGAGACATGAGACCTAAATTACCCAGGAAGATCATAGGAATCTCAGTGACAACAAAAACGATGAAATAATAAACGAAACACATGTGTCAGTAAGCAGGAAACTAAGATATAGCAAAGAGTGCAACGTTAGCCGTGAAGGACATCCAGAAACCCGGATAAGCAACATCAATAACATCCCTAAGTGTATCCAACATAAACGCGAATGTGTACTAGCGCGGTAAACCAGAAAGTTAAACAGAAAAGTGAAAACTCCCGTTAGTGATCGCATACCCCCATCACATCACGTTAGCTGAAGTCCTCAGTAGAGGTTCTCACTAGAATCGGCGTCCGTGGACTGGAACAAACTGCACCCGGCAAAAGCGGATCAAGCCCACAGTGTAAGAGCGAGGTTAGTAAACGCGCGGCTTGCATCGTAAACATAAAGATAGGACTAAGCGACACGAAAATATGGGCGCCATCTTAGAGAAGTGTCAAAATCGAATAAACACTAAATGAATGTGAAAATAGTCTCCGCCACCACCAGAAGACAAGTGCTAGTAAAACAGTAAAATGAAGAACGATCACAGGCAAGTGGGTAAAGGAAAAAACAATAAATGAATAATATGGAAGATGTGAACAATGTAAAAAATGAATAGACATGTGATACATGGCACATATAACTGATGATAACACAACAGATCAAAGGATCAAAGATAACATAAAAATTCCATCCGATCATTGAGTCCGTGTGGCTGCATCGTCGCCATATAGCGGATCCAGAAGTTCTCTCTCTTTAACAAGGTTTTCTTGTTATCATGTGTCGGTGGTACTTGCTCCAATATCAGATATTTCAACTGGGCAACAGTGTGTTTTTGTTCCAAAAAATGTGTGGCGACTGTAGATTTGAGGTTGCCAGTTCTTATGTTACTTTTATGTTCCAATAGGCGTGTCCTAACTTTCCTCTCAGTATGACCAATATAGCACTTTCCGCAAGGACACTTCAACATATAAATGACATTCGCAGAATTGCAAGTGGCATTGACACGAAGTTTGATGGGATGGCCCTTCATGGGATGGTTAGTAATGTTACCTGAAATGCAATTGTTGCAATTACTGCAATTGTGACAAGGTCTGAGTCCCTTGAAGATGGTCTGTTGATGCTTCATGGTAGGTTTGGATAACATCTCTTTCAAGTTGCGTCCCCTGGTATATGCAAACAGCGGTTGTTGTGTGAAGGCTCCCTGAAAATCAGGCTCCATGCTCAATAGTGACCAATGGTTAGAAATGATGTTTCTAAATTGATTGCTCAACACGGTGTATTTAGAAACAACTACCATCCGTGTATTCTCAGTTTTTGGTCGGACTTGTAAGAGCTCATCACGGGTCATATTCCTGCATCGGGTGACAGCCTTTTCGAGTGTTTGTGACGGATAGCCGCGGGCTTTAAACCTTTCCACCATGTTAGACATTTCCAGTTGACATGTGTCCTCAGATGTAACAATGCGTTTGACACGCATTAACTGTGAAAGAGGTAGATTCTGTTTCAGCCCAGGTCGATGGAAGCTCTGGTAGTGTAACATCGAGTTACGATCAGTTGGTTTGCGAAAAATGGTAGTGGTTACTATGCCTGCATGTCGTTCTACCTTAACATCAAGAAAATGAATACATTCTCTGTCAAAGCTCCAAGTGAACTGGATACGGTCATTGATTTCATTCCAAGATTTCAAAAAATCTACAAGAGCGTGTTCTGTTCCTGCCCATAACATGAAGATATCGCCGATGAATCTTAAATAGAGCTTCCCACAACTTGTCCAAGCAGTCTGATTCAATATGTGTGATTCTTCAAATGATTTCATGAAGGTGTTAGCGTACGACGGCGCTGTACAATTGCCCATGGCAGTCTCACATAGCTGGTGGAACCACTTGTCAGATACTGTGAAGTAACTGTGGTATAACGTGAATACCAACAGTTCCATCAACAGTACTTGCATGTCCATATCCAGGTTGGAATTGGAAGGTTCATGTTCAACGGCCGTTATGCCAAGATCATGGGGTATAGAAGTGTATAGTGAACAAACGTCCACTGTACACAATATCAATTCTTGATCTTCCAATTAAACAGTGGCTTGTTTTAAGTTGATCAAGAAATCGGTGGTATCTCTGACATGTGATCTAGTGTTCAAAACAAACGGCTGTAAATATTTGTCCAATAATTTTCCTGTGTTTTCATGGATACTTCCTTTAGTCGAGACAATGGGTCTCATGGGTGGTCTGGTGGGGTGCTTGTGCACCTTGGGCAACATGTATAACACAGGCGGTCTTGGGTTGATGGGTGTCAGATAACGTCTTACTCTGTCATTGATAGTGCCATTATCAAAAGCCTGACCGATGATTTTCAAGAGGATAGAGGCAAACTCATTGGTCGGATCAGCAGGTAAAGGTGCATAAGTGTTAAGATCTGATGTGTGTATCCGGATTTGTTCCACGTAATAAGTAGCGTCCATGATCACAAGGGCGCTGCCCTTATCCGCTGTTTGACACACAATCGATGAATTGTTGGCAATTTTTTGTACAATGTTCTTCTCTGTTTTCGTCAAGTTGTCACGTTTAAACCTAGATTGAAAAGGGAGTTTGGAAATGTCACTTCTTACTAGGTTTTCAAACACGTCGATGATTTTGTGACTCACAGGAGCCATGAAGGTTCTGTGGGGACGAAGTCCTCATAACATATCCTCCTCAACCATGGGTATAGTGGCTATGTTCTGAAAGTAATGTCTCAAACGAACATTGCGAACCAGTTTGAAAGTGCTAACTTCAAGTTCCAAAGAGTTGGTTCTGGTGGTAGGCACAAAAGATTGTCCTTTTTGTAGGACACGTATTTCTTCATCATTAAACTGCGTAGATGAAATATTAATCACCAAATTATCTTATTCCATCATTTCCGAAGATTGCTCTTTTTGGCTTTTGGTGGTTCCTTTTCTGCCTCTGCGGGTTTTGCCCCTCCTGGGTCGCTGGCTTGATCCTGATCCTGCTCTAAAAAATGAACCGCAGAATTAGAGGTGCCTGATTGCTGTTGTTGTTGTTCAGCAGGTGGTTTGGTTGTTTTGCGTGTCATGGTGTCACCATCAGATGATGAGGTCTCGTTCTCAGAGTAAGGATTGTAAGGGCGATTGGGGCGTCGGCGGGCGTACACTTCTGCCCAAGTGTACACCTCGCCGAGCTTGTAATCGATGATATCCCTCTTGTATTTACGGAACTTGCGTTCCTGAGTTTCACGGGTGTGTTTCTCCAATTGGGCATTAACGTCCTCCAACATTTTGGCCAGTTCGGCAGGATCCATGGCGTTGTCCAGCTCAGTACGAACAGTTTTTATTTCCTGTGCTAAATCTTCCAATGTTTTGGACAGTTCCTCCACAATAAGCAGAATCAAATCCAGCGAGCATTTGTTGAGTATGGCGAACCACCTCTCAACAAATCTCACATTATTCTTGCATAGTAAAGGTTTAAGGGGTACCCGAAGGCCCCTGGGGATCCGCTGGGCTCGATGGTACCGCACGAGAGTACATGCATGCAGTTTTTGGTTAGATTCCTTCTTTAGTAGGTAGAGCAGTTGTTTGATATTACTCTCCGCGCTCCTGGTGCTGGTAGCCGCGGCAACATCCTCCTGAATCATGCCATAGATTTTATCGGCATCCCCCGCCGTGTAGGCGAAAGTGTCGACCTTGAGTT
Source organism: Lissotriton vulgaris (assembly GCF_964263255.1). Taxonomy (NCBI): domain Eukaryota; kingdom Metazoa; phylum Chordata; class Amphibia; order Caudata; family Salamandridae; genus Lissotriton; species Lissotriton vulgaris. The sequence continues at coordinate 72,419 of NW_028252406.1, read as the reverse complement.
CAGTCATATTGGATACCAAATCGTAATTCATTGTTCAAACTGAGTAACGTGCTAAATCCTCGGGACAGACAATAGTGAGCTCACAAAGAATAGAAGGAGGTATTTGCACAGCTTGTGTATATCCAAGGTTCACCGATATAATGATCTGTGGCGTGCTGCCAGGGATAACGCTGTCTGAACCAGTCAGCGTTGGCACAGAAAGACTACTACAAGGCTTCCCCCATTGAGAGGAAGACTCCCCGGTGCACTGCTCAAAAGAGACTCTAGCGTCTAAAGTTTAAAGTAAAGTTCATTGAAAGTTAAATCCACAAAGTTAAGTTGTTTTTCACATTTAATCCATAATCATTGTACTTCATGTATGGTTCATCAATGTTTCAAAACGTGTAAGATAAAGATAATCCACGAAATTGTAATCCAATCATCAATCATCCCAATGCATTTCTGGCTGGTATCGAGCCCTTCCTCAGGGGATAGCTCTACAAACCAAAGGAAAATAACGAAATGAGGCCACAATAGTATATATTGCCACAGTATCCAAAAATTACACTATGAAATCAATAGTGAAATCTTGGAATGAAATCAATGACCGTATCCAGTTCACTTGGAGCTTTGACAGAGAATGTATTCATTTTCTTGATGTTAAGGTAGAACGACATGCAGGCATAGTAACCACTACCATTTTTCGCAAACCAACTGATCGTAGCTCGATGTTACACTACCAGAGCTTCCATCGACCTGGGCTGAAACAGAATCTACCTCTTAATGAGTGTCAAACGCATTGTTACATCTGAGGACACATGTCAACTCGAAATGTCTAACATGGTGGAAAGGTTTAAAGCCCGCGGCTATCCGTCACAAACACTCGAAAAGGCTGTCACCCGATGCAGGAATATGACCCGAGATGAGCTCTTACAAGTCCGACCAAAAACTGAGAATACATGGATGGTAGTTGTTTCTAAATACACCGTGTTGAGCAATCAATTTAGAAACATCATTTCTAACCATTGGTCACTATTGAGCATGGAGCCTGATTTTCAGGGAGCCTTCACACAACAACCGCTGTTTGCATATACCAGGGGACGCAACTTGAAAGAGATGTTATCCAAACCTACCATGAAGCATCAACAGACCATCTTCAAGGGACTCAGACCTTGTCACAATTGCAGTAATTGCAACAATTGCATTTCAGGTAACATTACTAACCATCCCATGAAGGGCCATCCCATCAAACTTCGTGTCAATGCCACTTGCAATTCTGCGAATGTCATTTATATGTTGAAGTGTCCTTGCGGAAAGTGCTATATTGGTCATACTGAGAGGAAAGTTAGGACACGCCTATTGGAACAAAAAAGTAACATAAGAACTGGCAACCTCAAATCTACAGTCGCCACACATGTTTTTGGAACAAAAACACACTGTTGCCCAGTTGAAATATCTGATATTGGAGCAAGTACCACCGACACATGATAACAAGAAAACCTTGTTAAAGAGAGAGAACTTCTGGATCCGCTATATGGCGACGATGCAGCCACACGGACTCAATGATCGGATGGAATTTTTATGTTATCTTTGATCCTTTGATCTGTTGTGTTATCATCAGTTATATGTGCCATGTATCACATGTCTATTCATTTTTTACATTGTTAACATCTTCCATATTATTCATTTATTGTTTTTTCCTTTACCCACTTGCCTGTGATCGTTCTTCATTTTACTGTTTTAGTATCACTTGTCTTCTGGTGGTGGCGGAGACTATTTTCACATTCATTTAGTGTTTATTCGATTTTGACACTTCTCTAAGATGGCGCCCATATTTTCGTGTCGCTTAGTCCTATCTTTATGTTTACGATGCAAGCCGCGCGTTTACTAACCTCGCTCTTACACTGTGGGCTTGATCCGCTTTTGCCGGGTGCAGTTTGTTCCAGTCCACGGACGCCGATTCTAGTGAGTACCTCTACTGAGGACTTCAGCTAACGTGATGTGATGGAGGTATGCGGTCACTAACGGGAGTTTCACTTTTCTGTTTAACTTTCTGGTTTACCGTGCTAGTACACATTCGCGTTTATGTTGGATACACTTAGGGATGTTATTGATGTTGCTTATCCGGGTTTCTGGTTGTCCTTCACGGCTAACGTTGCACTCTTTGCTATATCTTGGTTTCCTGCATACTGATACACGTGTTTCGTTTATTATTTCATCGTTTTTGTTGTCACTGAGATTCCTATGATCTTCCTGGGTAATTCGGGTCTCATGTCTCATCCACCATGTCTACTTTCCTTGATATCACTATTGATTTCATAGTGTAATTTTTGGATACTGTGGCAATATATACTATTGTGGCCTCATTTCGTTATTTTCCTTTGGTTTGTAGAGCTATCCCCTGAGGAAGGGCTCGATACCAGCCCGAAATGCATTGGGATGATTGATGATTGGATTACAATTTCGTGGATTATCTTTATCTTACACGTTTTGAAACATTGATGAACCATACATGAAGTACAATGATTATGGATTAAATGTGAAAAACGACTTAACTTTGTGGATTTAACTTTCAATGAACTTTACTTTAAACTTTAGACGCTAGAGTCTCTTTTGAGCAGTGCACCGGGGAGTCTTCCTCTCAATGGGGGAAGCCTTGTAGGAGTCTTTCTGTGCCAACGCTGACCGGTTCAGACAGCGTTATCCCTGGCAGCACGCCACAGATCATTATATCGGTGAACCTTGGATATACACAAGCTGTGCAAATACCTCCTTCTATTCTTTGTATCCCAATAATCGTCACAAGACCTGGGTACAATGCGAGAATGAAGAAAGTGGTCTGTGACTGCTTTAGAGAAAACCAAATTACGATATATCCTGCGTATGTCGCTATATCAGCCAAACACTAATAATTAATACTATTTGAAAATGCAACTACATACCCTAATAGCAAGGCTAGAATGTTTTCACAACATACAATAGATGTTAAACAAGGAAGCAACAAGAATTACTTAAGTACAGTATATTTATTTCATATACTTAAGTTCAATCAAAAATCATTTGACAATAGAACAATGCAAATGGTTGCTCAAGAGGGGAGTGAGGGAAGGGTGTACTCGTGATGAATAGGGAGAAGTGGAAGTCACTATTTTTTTAGAGTACACACATTTTTCGGTATTTTGGCAACAAACTGTTAAGGAGACCAGTGCAAAAAGGCCTGTCCAAAAGGATGATTTACAACATTTTTACAGTTTCTGGTAAATGCATAAATGCGACATCAGACGGTAGGGATGCAATGCGGTACAGGCCCTGGATCGGTGGGGAGCTTTGACGTTTGGACTCGACTAGTGCATAAAGGGTGACTTAAACCTCCGCTGTGAGTCTTCTTCATGACGAAAAGGAGCAACTTGTCCTGGTGCCGAACAGGCATCCCAGGTATTTCAATGAAGGATCAATATTTATGGCCAGGTCGGTGTTTTCCCCTGTAGTGAGGTGAATTCCACTTGCGAGGACCAAACTTGTGAAGTCCTCAACGGGATTTAAACCAATCATTCTAACTTGGTAAAACAACTTATTTATTCAGGTATGAGATAACCTTGGAAAGAAGGCCAGGCTCCGCACGCCTCGAGGAAGTCGTCCTGCCGAGTTCAAGTACAGGGCAGTACTTTTGTTCAAATTGTATTTATTACTAGTGTTTGACTGATGTAGCGACACACGCAGGATATATCGTAATTTGGTTTTCTCTAAAGAAGTCACAGACCACTTTCTTGATTCTCAGATTAAATTAGTCAGTGCAGTAAGGAATGATTTAACTTTGGACGAGAGGAAATACTACCCACTTTAACAGGTACTCAGCACCTTTGACCTGGCCAAATCAAGTTCTTGCCTTGACCTCATGCCTTCTCGTAAACCATCCCCCAGATGCATCAAGCCCATATTCTGCGAATTTTAAATCGCGAAAAATACCGAATCGCAATTTAGAATTCGCAGAAAGGGATGCATCAAGAAAAGCGAGTCAAAAAAGCGAAGCGCAATTGGCCGCAATTGCCGATTGCGATTTTCAAAAAATCGCATAAAATTCACAGAATCGCCCGTTTTCCATGTAGAAATTGCGAACTCGCAATTATCAAAAACGCAAATTGCTATCTCGCTAATTGCGAGATCGCAAAAACAGGAAGTCGCATTTTGAGCACAATGATGACATCATAACCAGGAAGTAGGCAATTCCCTCCCTCATTTAGAACACAGAGCCTGAGAGTGGAAGCAGCACAGCCCAGAGCTCCACAACAGACTACCTGCAGCACCACACCAGGACACAAAGAACAACTGAAAATGTCCCAGGAAGCAGCAGGGAGCAGTGCACCAGGCAGAGAGTCTCAAAGGACCATGATCTCCTGTTTGGAAAGGAGTCCCGGAGGGTGCCTGAGGCGGACAAGAGGCGCATCTGGCTATGCATCCGCACAAAGGTGAACTCAGTCGGAGTGACCCAGCGCTCCATCGACGAACTAAAAAAGAGGTGGTACGACCTCAGAGGGCGTGCCATAGAACGCATTGCTGAGAGGTTGGGGGAGCGACTTGCCACCGGAGGAGGAGAACCCACTGTTGCACCCAACACTCCACTGGAAGACCTTGTGGAGGACACCCTCAATCCTGCAGCCTGCGTGGGGGTCACCCGGCTGGACTCCTCCCGACCCACACAACAATCCCAAGGTAAGAGCCATGCGACTGCGACCCTGTCCCCTAACAATGCCCATGACTCCAGAGCTAGCTATTTGATAACCCCAGTAATGCAGGCCATACACACTGGAAATGCCCTATTGCATTGTGGGACTTGTAGTGTGACCACAATTCCCGGATAGCCACACACAGCCAGACCTGTCAAGTGAAAGTTATTCCTAAAGCCAGTCAGGGAATGCCACCCTGCATGCATGTAACAACATCCCATGTGCAAGATACATATCATTAATCAGGCACCCATTTCCATCACAGATGCGTCTGAACAACCCAACACCGACAGCGAGGCCCTACACATAGAGGAGAACCCTGAGGACACCGAGGGAGAGGGCCATCCTGCACCACGACCCGGACCATCACAGCCAGCAGCAGCAGTACCACCACCTCCCCATGTGGACAGGGACACCCCTGCAGCCACAGGTGCCCAACAACCACCCCATGTAACACCCATGGCAGTGGTACAGGCCACACCACCAGCACCCAGGAGGCAGACACGCGCACAGCCATTGTGCGATCCCAGTCCAGCGGACTCAGGAGGCAGCAGCGCGACGTCTCAATACGTGCTGGCAGGGGGGTACATGCCCGGGATCCTGGGTTGGCCATAGAACGCCGGATGCTTGCATTACACCAGAAGCAGGCACAGCACTTGGCAGCCATCCACCTGCAGCTGAATAAGACTGCACGAAATGTGGGCCAGCTCACAGAAAGCATGCAGGTCATGACCGCAGCTGTCTGTGAGAACAGCCAGATCCTGGTGTCCCAGCAGGATATCACCCGCCACCGCCACCGCCAGCTGCTGACCCGCCTGTCAGCATACACTAGATCTAACCATCTCATCGGAAATGCCACCTCCCAACTTTCGCGCCGCTCTCTTGCGATGCAGATACAGATGGTGCAATGCTGCCAGGACGTCGCCAGGGCCCTTGAGCAAGTCACCACAGCTGTGCAGAGTCTGCAGGCGTCTGGCCATGGCCAAGCAAGTGGGGGGGATGATGTCAGTGAGGGCACTTCCAGTCACAGCAGCCTGTCCTTGCCGCTTGTAACTGAACGCCACCGCAGCACCAGGCCCACTGCAGCATCACGGGCCAATAGTGTTGTGGAGGACGTTGAAAGGCGACTGGGTGCGTCCGGCCGGAGGCGCCAGTGACTCAATTAACTGTACCAGCAGGGCCATGCTGATTACGCAAGCGTGCCCTCTTTTCGAACATGGGGATGTATGAGGGAATACAGTTCTCATGTGATTTGAAAAAAATTGAAATACACATTATTGTGAAAATAACAATAAGAATTTATAGTCACAAGTTAATCCGACTCATGTCATTATTTCATTCGTCATGCATGAGTGTAGTGTTGTGTGAGGGGAATGGGTGCACTAGAAACAGTTCATTGTGATATGGTTGCGGCGCCTGTGTCCTTCAGCAGGATTCTCGCCGCGTGCATGATGCACATGTGCAGGTGGGCGGTTGTCCCCTTCTGACTCATTGCCTGATATCTCCACAGGTATCCTCCGCTTGGTAGCAATATTGTGGAGTATTGCACACACGGCCACGATGCGGCAGCAGACCTCAGGCTGGTATTTGAGGGCCCCACCAGTCTTGTGTAGGATGCGGAATCTGCTCTTTAAAAGCCCAAATGTCTGCTCAATGCAATTTCTAGTGCGAATGTGTGCAGCATTGTAACGCCGTTGCTGTGGTGTGGCAGGGTTGAGGTATGAGGTGAGGAGGTACTCACGGAGGCCGTAGGCGCTGTCACCTGAATGAAAGGAGCAGAGGGTGAGTGCCTGTTAAGCGCAGCTACATGGTCTTGATGTACTGTTTGTTGGCATGTGTACTTACCTAGAAGGTGTCCTTCACCAAAGTCTCCCCTGGCCAGGCGTGTGCACATGCCGCTGTGCCGGAATATGAACGAATCATGCGTGCTCCCCGGGTATTGTGCCACTATGTCGGTGATGATTGTCTTTGCATTGCAGACCATCTGGATGTTCGGTGAGTGGTATGACTTGCGGTTCCAGTACATGTATTCTGTCTCAGCGGGTGGGCAGATGTGGATGTGGGTACAGTCAATGCATCCAATTACATGGGGAAATTGCGCTTTGTTGTAAAATTGTAGCTTGGTTTGATTCAAGTCCTGTTGGGTGGTTGGGAATATTATGTAATGGTGTAGCCGGGTCAGCATGGCCTCCAGGAAACTCCTTAGGCAGCGGGACAGTGTACTCTGGGACATCCCCCCTGCAACTGCAACTATCCCCTGGAAGCTTCTTCCGGAGGCCAGGAGGTGCAGGCAGCACAAGACCTGGACATGGGTGGGCACGGCATTGGTCCTCCTCGTTTGGTGCTGCATCAGGGGGTCAAGGTCCCGGATGAGCTTGGTAATCATTGCCCCATTCAGCCTGTACTTTGAGTAGATTTCCTCCTCAGTCTGGCCCAGGAATGTGATCCACTGGCGGAAAATTCGCTCCTGGATCCAGCGTCTGTTCCTTGCTGCAGCCTGGAGCCTTCGCCGCCTAACCACCATGTAGAGTCCTGGCATTGTAAATGTCCTCATGCTCCTACTCTGTCTCCTTAAGTGTGTTTGTTCAGCCCCGCACCTGTAGCTAGTTAGGAATTAAAAAAAAAAAAATTACTTTATGGTTACCACCTGGTTTGGGTTCTCCTTAAACTGCGCCTGGCAAATAGCGATTTTAAGCTATTTCGCTAATTGCGATTTTTCATGCATTTCATTTCCGATTATTTTGCGATTTTGCAAATGAAATCGCAGAATCATTGGGAAATTGCAATTACAGATTCGCAAAGGGGGTTCCACCTTGATTCTGCGATTTTATTTGCGAAGTCGCAAAATATATTTTGCGATTTAGCAATTTGCTTAATTTTATTTTCATGAATTGCGGATCATGGAATTGCGATCGCAATAGCTGTTTTGCAGCTATTGCGATCGCAATTTGTGTTGATGAATCTACCAGCATGTCTTTCGGTGAATGGCTTATCAGTGAACAGGAGGGTGTGGCATAATGACCAGATCTGCCGACCTTGGAAATGGAGAAGCTCGTTTGAGTCTCGGCATCGGCTCAAGTCCTCCTGTGATTCTGGGCAAATCACTTGGTCTACCAGGTGCCCTGTCTACCTAGAATGAATGTGTCCTTTCGATGCCACTTGGCTTAACAGGATTTGCCAGACACAGTGCTTCTAATGGAAAAATAGAAGTGTGGGTACTCTGTAGCAGGGTACCTGCTTGTTTCTGCGAGGTGCCAGTACTCTCCAATTAAAAGTATAGCATTTCTCTTCAGAAGTGCCGATACTCTCCAATTAAAAGTATAGCATTTCTCTTCAGAAGTGCCGGTACCCTCCAATTAAAAGTATAGCATTTCTTTTCAGAAGTACTGGTACCCTCCAATTCAAAGTATAGCATTTCTCTTCAGAAGTGCCGGTACTCTCCAATTGAAAGTATAGCATTTCTCTTCAGAAGTACCGGTACCCTCCAATTAAAAGTATAGCATTTCTCTTCAGAAGTGCCGTACTCTCCAATTAAAAGTATAGCATTTTTCTTCAGAAGTGCTGGTACTCTCCAATTAAAAGTATAGCATTTCTCTTCAGAAATGCCGGTACTCTCCAATTAAAAGTATAGCATTTCTCTTCCGAAGTGCCGGTACTCTCCAGTTAAAAGCATAGCATTTCTCTTCAGAAGTACTGGTACCCTCCAATTAAAAGTAAAGCATTTCTCTTCAGAAGTGCCGGTACTCTCCCTCTCAAAATAAAAAAGTGACGCTACTCCGTACCCGACAGTACTGGCCTATTTAAAGCACTGGAGACAGACATTCCCTTACTGGAGTCTTGATATGCACTTATGCACAGTAACAGCACATCACCCTTCGCCCCAGCTGCCCTCTCCTAAGTACAGGAAGACGTCGCTTGAAACTCTTCCACCTTTAACACTCTCTCCTCTGTCGTGAGACTCCTCATATACTGATTCACATTTAACTCACGTTTATCATTTGTGTAATCTTTCCAAACTCTCTCTTTTTCAACAGCTGGCAAAATATACTGACAATTTACCTGTCTACCCGAAGAACCGGGGTTTAACCCAGCGGCGTCAGGGGCGCGCCTAAGATCTTCGAGTTCACCTGTCTTGGTATACAGAGACATGGAATACTTCTGGATGGCATCAGAGACCAAGTTTATTAGCTGCAGCTAGTAACAGTGATCCTAGAAATACATCACGAGACTGCTCATTTTACTAAGGCGAGACGTCTCCTTTTATACTCAATATTCACATTATAAATGTACACCCACTGCAGAAAATTCTAGCCAATAAGGTACATTTTCAAACAAAGTATCACATAACAAAAACTCAATTTACAGTATCCCAACCCAAAAGTTAATTATTAGGGATGTCCCAAATTCAATCTCCGCAAGCCTGACAAACCTATAAATGAAAGCATAACCCATGTAATGAAGAAACATAAAAAAGAAACAGTAACAGATGCTGAACAAGATAAGGCATGTGCAAGGAAACTAAAAGTTAACAATGTCCTGAACATTGATTGGCAATCTCAGACAAATATCGATCAGGAAAATTGGCTTTGCGAGGTCAGTTTCAGGTGAAGAGGTCAGTTTCTTACAGTTCATTTCAGAGTCAAAAAGAAACCTAGTACATGTATACATGAACTAAGAAGGCCAGGCCACTTTGTTCGCCAGGCTACCTTCACAGGCCTACGTGAGGGCAACACAAAATGGTGACACAGAACAAAATGGAGTCACACTCGAGAATTACAAAACCTCAGACCCTCCTTTTGCCATTACGTAGGCAATAACCTAAGACTCATGTTAATCTGAATCTAGGTCTATGTCGATATTCATTAGGTCATCAAGGTGTTGCTGTAGCATCATCTTATTATTCTCTACTTCTCTCGGGACAGGTCTCCGAACACACATAGTAGCACAAAGACTACACTGGATGCAAAGACAACAAGAGAAAAGGATGGTTAAAACCATACCAAGGAATGTCAGAGTCTTCCATCCCCATTTGGACAGCAATCCCCAAAACCATTCCGTCAATGACCAGTCTCCTTCGTCTACATGGATAGACTCAGAGATTTTATACAACCTAGAGATGGCTTGGTACACTGTAGGGGCATTATCTGGTATGTAAACACAGCAACTGGATCCAATCAATTTACATACTCCTCCTCGATCTGCAAGTATGATGTCTAATACCATACGGTTCTGCAAAGTCATAAGGCGGTCCGCTTGAAGCTCAGCTGTAACATTACTAAGAGCAACTGCTGTCTCATTATTAGTAGCTTAAACAATGCAGACAAGCTGTCGAATATGCCTACTATTGATCATAGGACCCCAAAAGGGCAGGAAGCCCTTAAAGAAATCTCCTACTTCGTGTGCTGCAGTATCTTCCTGATTGAAGACACCTTTACCATATCTTGTTCTATGATAGTCTGAAGCAGTAGTGTATGTAGGGGGAAGCAGAAACGCCACATAACACGTTCCTGAAAAATCAGGCGGCAACCATGTGTAGGCTCTGTCATGACAAACAAAATATGTGCCTTTAGCTGGCACAAACGGTGGAGAAGTCTGAGATGAATAGACAGAGGTTTGAGCACACACACTCTTACCTAGCTGAGCTTTCGAATTCCGACAATTATCTTGCAAACAAAAATGGCCTCGGTGGGGTACAATCCAAATAGGGGGAGACCTTTTTCGTCTCTCCTTCTCTGTCAAGGTGGTACTATATCCAGTCATGTTCCAACCAATATAAGCCTGCACCTCATCCTTAGGGATAGCATTATATGCATCAATATCTCCGATCATAGCTACTATTCCCCTTATCAAGGCACTATTGCTCGAGTTATCTTTAAGGGAATACAAGGGGCGTACCTCATTTGCATAGATAAACATGGTCTGAAAAGCCCACACAGACCCATTAAAAGAAAAAGGCAAAACCAAATATGGCATACCTTTATCTGTTGTATGAGGCATAAGACCACAAACCCAACAATTAGTGGTATTTACTACTAACTGATGCTGATGCAACAACTGTATGAACGAGTTGTTGACAAATTCTGATCTCCTTGTCTGTTCGTGTTCAGGCAACGTATAAAACTGGTGCAAAGAAACAGTAGTGAAATAAAGCATAGGTTGGGAGGTGGGTGTAGATGTCTGTTGTGTAGCATGGACAGTCCAACCCACACAAGCTAACATGATACTTTAAAAAAACGTCAAAAAGCGCAATATTATAAAACGTTTGCTATGTATCAATGTACAAAATCTTGTCTTAAGATCTATTCCCTCAACATCTCTTTCAGTTACAACAGACTCCATCCTCTAACGTGCTGCTCACGGCAATTTTCCTTCTTCACTCAAGTGTGCGTCCAGGCGTCTAGACGTCCCTAGAACCGCAGACCTTTTGTCAATACGCGGGCCACCCCTTAAGTCTTATACCGCGACCCTGCAGCTGAACTCAGATGGTGGTTCGAAAAAGAAAAAGAAAAATAGTCTCTTGTTTGAAAGAGTGAAATTCACCAAAAAAACAGATTTTATTTGTCCTTTTTAGACCTTAAGTTGTAGCGTTCTTTACCAGGCACAGTTTGATCCTGATCTCTGGATGCGTAGTATCAAGTCTCAAACACGGCGGCACAGCTTCTTGCAAGACTTCATCATCCGCACGTTCTGACTGAGTCCATTCCAGATGTGCATCGCTAAAAGGTACAAATCTCGGAACCCTTTCACTCTCGGAATCGGCAACACCTTCCCGGCCCCACTTATCGTAGGGTAAGGGCAAAGGTATCTTCTTGCAATGGGTACCATGTACCCAGTTTTTCTTGCCGAACAACTTAATAGCAGTCCGAGTTGATAAAAGGACTTGGTATGGACCGGTCCATCTTGGTTCCAAGTTCTTTGACCTCTGGAAATTCCTGGTTAGAATCCAGTCGCCAGGTCGAATCGTGTCGCCTGCATCTACAGAAACTAAAGGCAAAGTGTCATGGACCTGTTGGTGAAGGACACGCAATTTAGCAGTCAAATCGTGTAAGTAGTCAACCAATATAGGGTACTCAATATCACTGTACTTCTTAGGCCTCGGCACACCCCAGACATTCGCCGGACGTCCAAAAACAATTTTGTTATGGGCTAAGTCCCACGCGAGAATGCACTGTCGTTCTGGTGGACAGAAGTGCCAAAGGTAAGGCATCCGGCTATGTAAGACCAGAACTCGCTTGCACCTTGGCCAACTTCAGCTTCAGAGTGCCATTATAGCACTCGACCAGGTCTGCTGACTGCGGGTGATATCGTCTTCTCTCCTTCGACAAGAGATGGCCTAAGTAGGTCACTTCTTGGCGGCAATACTGCAACTTCGAAGGTGACACTTTATGATGAAGGTCAGACAGGTGTCGCAACAAAGAAAGAGTAACTTCTTTACAAATCTCTTCATCATCAGCAGCAACCAAAAGATCATCAACATACTGGATAAGAGTAGCACCAGAAGGCAATGCAAGAGTATCAAGCTGAGTTTTCAAAGCCTGACTATAAATGGAGGGACTCTCACAATAACCTTGAGGAGCACGCTTAAACAGGAAACTGCGGCCTCCTAAAGAGAAGCCAAAAATATCCCTACTTTCCTCAGCAATCGGAATACTGAAGAAAGCGTTCTTCAGATCAATAACAGAAAACCAAGCAGCTGAGGCAGGGATCATAGTCAATAAAGCAGTAATGTCCGGGACAACAGGAAACTGTGGCACAACGATCTTATTGACCTCTCGAAGGTCGATCACAAACTGATACACAGGTGGCTGAGAAGAGTCAGTATGCTTAAGGACAGGCAGAACAGGACTGTTACACACATTACCTCTTGTTTCTTCAACCACACCTTTCTCAACCAAATCATAGATAATCGCTAAAAGAGCTCTTTCGCCATCACTGGAAATTTTGTACTGAGGAATGCGAGGTAATTTAGCATTCGACTTAAGGGTAACAACGTAGTGTGGAATTTGAGACCAACATCATTGGGACCTGTAGCCCAAAGTGTATCAGGGAGAGAACGCAGTTCCAGTGGAAGGCGATCCTTAGACAGATACATCGGGGAAATCACTTTCTTACCCACCGTAAGATGTACTCCCGAAGGAGAACAATGTAATGTTGCATACAATCTTTTCAACAAGTCCAAACCCAACAGATTCTCGCCACAGCCAGTCGTTAGAATAAGGGGAGCCTCCAATTCACAGGGACCAATAGAAAGGGGCAAAGGACAAGAAACCGGGTTACAAACTGGGGCGCCAGAAAATCCTACTGAAACATTGGTCAAGCCAGACAAAGGTACGCCAGGGAGTTCAATCAATCAATCAATGACACTTATAAAGCGCGCTACATACCCGTAGGGTCTCAAGGCGCTGGGGGGGGGGGGGGGGGGGGAGGTGCCGCTACTGCTCGAACAGCCAGGTCTTCAGCTTCTTCCTGAAGGAGAGGTGGTCTTGGGTCAGGCGCAGGTCGGTCGGGAGGGAGTTCCAGGTCTTGGCGGCCAGGTAGGAGAAGGACCTTCCTCCTGTAGTCGCTCTTCGGATGCGGGGGACGGCGGCGAGGGCGTGGTTGGCTGATCGGAGGTGGCGTTTGGGAGCGTAGAAGTTGACCCGGCTGTTGAGGTAGCTCGGGCCTTGGTCGTGTAGGGCTTTGTGTGCGTGGGTGAGGAGGCGGAAGGTGATTCTTTTGTTGACGGGGAGCCAGTGAAGGTCTCTCAGGTGTCCGGAGATGTGGCTGGTTCGTGGGATGTCGAGGATGAGTCTGGCTGAGGCGTTCTGGATCCGCTGGAGTCTCTTCTGGAGCTTGGCGGTGGTACCGGCGTAGAGGGCGTTGCCGTAGTCCAGTCGGCTGGTGACGAGGGCCTGGGTGATGGTCTTCCTGGTCTCGGTGGGGATCCACCAGAAGATCTTCCGTAGCATGCGTAGGATGTTGAAGCACGCCGAGGAGACGTTGTTGACTTGCCTGGTCATGGAGAGGGAGGAGTCCAGGATGAAGCCCAGGTTGCGTGCATGGTCTGTCGGTTTGGGTGCGGTGCCCAGGGCGGGAGGCCACCAGGAGTCGTCCCAGGCGGAGGGTGAGGGGCCCAGGATGAGGACCTCCGTCTTGTCCGAGTTCAGTTTCAGGCGGCTGGTCGTCATCCACTCAGCTACCTCTTTCATCCCTTCGTGCAGGTTGGCTCTGGCGGCGGTGGGGTCGTTGGTCAGGGAGAGGATCAGCTGGGTGTCGTCGGCGTAGGAGATTATGCTGAGGTTGTGTTTGCGTACGATGGCCGCGAGGGGGCTCATGTAGACGTTGAAGAGGGTGGGGCTCAGAGATGATCCTTGAGGGACGTCGCAGATGACTTCGGAGGCCTCTGACTTGAACGGTGGTAGGCGGACTCTCTGTGTTCTTCCGTTGAGGAAGGAGATGATCCATTCCAGCGCCTTGTCCTGGATTCCGATGTTGCTGAGGCGCCGTACTAGGGTGCGGTGGCAGACCGTGTCGAATGCCGCGGAGAGGTCTAGGAGGATGAGGGCCGCTGTTTCTCCATTGTCCATCAGGGCTCGGATGTCATCGGTGGCGGCGATGAGGGCGGTCTCGGTGCTGTGATTGGCACGGAAGCCGGACTGTGAGGGGTCGAGGGATCCGTTCGTCTCGAGGAAGGCGGCCATCTGCTTGTTGACGGTCTTCTCGATGACTTTGGCTGGAAACGGGAGGAGCGAGATGGGGCGGTAGTTCTTGAGGTCGGTGGGGTCCGCTGTTGGTTTCTTGAGTAGAGCGCTGAGTTCGGCGTGTTTCCAGCTCTCAGGGAAGATGGTGGTGTCGAAGGATGTGTTGATGATGTCTCGCAGGTGGGGTGCGATGACAGCGTCGGCCTTGTTGAAGACGTGGTGAGGGCAGGGGTCGGTCGGTGATCCGGAGTGGATGGAGTTCATCGTGCGGATGGTGTCTTCGGTGCTGATCGGGGTCCAGGCGTGGAGGGTGGTGGTGGGGGGTGGTTGGTCGGTCATGGTGTGCGTTGGTTGGTTGTAGAAGCTGTTGTGTATGTCCGCGATCTTGTTGTGGAAGTATGAAGCGAGGGAGTTGCAGAGGTCTTGCGATGGGGTGATGTCGTTGTTTCCTGCGCTGGGGTTGGAGAGCTCTTTCACGATGTTGAAGAGTTCCTTGCAGTTGTGTGCGTTGTTGTCCAACTGGTCCTTGAATGCTGTTTTCTTGGCGGCGCGGATCAGCTGGTGGTGTTTCCGGGTGGCAAGTTTGAAGGAGGTCCTGTTGTCCGGTGTCGGTTCCTTTCTCCAGACTTTCTCGAGGGCTCGGCAGTTCTTCTTGGAGCTCTTGAGTTCGTCGGTGAACCATGGCGCCTTCTTGCTGCCGGGTCTGCTAGGCGGGGTCCTCAGTGGGGCGAGTTCGTCCGTGCAGTTGCTGATCCACTTCGTGAGGTTGTCGGCGGCCTGGCTGGGGTTCGCTGAGCTGGCAGGAGGGTGCTGGCTCAGGGAGGTGGCGAGCTGGTCTGCTGTGATCTTGTTCCAGCTTCTGTGGGCGGCCTGTTGCTGGTGTTGGTGGGTCGTCGTTCTCTTGAAGGTGAAGTGGACGCAGCTGTGGTCCGTCCATTGAAGCTCTGTGGCGTGGCTGAAGTGGATGTCTGTGCTGGAAGAGAAGACTGCGTCGAGAGTGTGTCCGGCGAGGTGGGTGGGGGTGGACACCAGTTGCTTGAGTCCCAAGTTGGCGAGGTTGTCGAGCAGGGTGCTGGTGTTGCGGTCGTTGTTGTTCTCTAGGTGGAAGTTGAGGTCTCCCAGGAGGATGTAGTCAGCGGAGGGGAGGGCATGCGGGCTGACGAAGTCGGCGATGTCCTCGCTGAATTGTGTGCGTGGTCCAGGGGGTCGGTAGATCAGGGTGCATCTGAGGGTGGTGTTCGGGTTGGTGTGGATCTGGAAATGCAGGTGTTCGGCGCTGGTCAGGGTGTTGTCGGTGCTGGTCGTGAGACGGATGGTGTTCCTGTGGATGATGGCGATGCCTCCTCCCATCTGGTTGGCGTTTCGGTCCCTCCGGACGATCTTGTAGCCCTCTGGGATAGCGATGGCGATGTCGGGAGCTGAAGAGGCGTTCATCCAGGTCTCCGTGAGGAAGGCAACGTCAGGGGCTGTGGTGTCGAGGAGGTTCCAGAGTTCGATGGCGTGTCTGTGGACGGAGCGGGTGTTGAGCAGGATGCACTTGAGGTGGGTGCTGCTGGTGTTCGACTTGGCGGGTGCTGGTGCGAGGCTGGTCCGGATGCAGGAGAACTTGCAGGCGTGGCAGCTGAAAGGTCCGTGGGTACGTCGTGGAGTGGCTTGATGGCATTCTGGGAGTCGGCCGGTGTTGAGTGCGGTGAGGGTGGCGGCGGAGTACGTCAGGTGGGTCGGTCGGGGTCTTCGGGGGCCAGGGGTTCTGGCGCTGGACGCGATCCGGTCGCGGACGGGCGCAGACGGGCTTACCTTTGGCGCGCCTTCGGCGCACAATCGGCGCGCCCGCTGCGCGTGACCGCTGCGCGTTCGCACGGTCGCCATTTAAAGGCGAAGTGCGCGGGTGGGCGGAGCAGCTGGGAGGCGGGAGCGGGGAGGGAACAGAAGAGAAAAGGGGCGGGGCTAATGGCGGTGGCGGGAAGCGGGAGCGGGGAGGGAGAGCGGAGGGCGGCGAGGTAGGCGGGCACACAGGAAGGAGACAGGCACAAATGCAAAACACGAAGAAAAAAAACGGGACACTAGATACAGGCAACAATGCAGGTCAAAACAGAGGCAAAACAGTTGACAAACGATCTTACGGCAAACAAATAAAACAAGCACAAATTTCGGTCAGAAACCGGCAAAAACCAAAGGGGAGCGCTCAAGGCGGCAGCGAGGCCGGCGCTGAGGCAGAAGGCAGGCACAGGGGCGCACGCAGCAGCTGGTGGCCGTGCGGCGCGGGGGTGTCCCACAAGTGCATGAGAAAACTCTTTGCTGCACCAGTATCCAAAAGAAAAGGTTCTGCCACACCTGATGTAATCACTTCAACATAAGGTTCACTCTGGTCTACTGGAACTGACACTACTCCCTCCCTTTGTCCATGGCTGTCCTAACTATCATTAAAACCAGCACTCTCACTTCCAACATAATAATCATCAGTGTAGTACTGAGCAGACTGGAAGGTCGGAACATTCTGTTGGTCAAAATAATTCCTAGAATTCTGAGGGGAAAAGGAACGTTCATTCTGGGGAACCGTACCACGTCCCCTACCCCTAGGTACTTGTTGGAAACCACCACGACCTCTCAGACCAGACATACCATTTGCACGCTGTAGCAAGATCGGGCAACTAGTCTTGAAGTGACCTTCTTCTTTACAATAAGCACACTGATTAGGGCCTAGCGGGAGTCGCGAAGCAAAAGACTCAGGCTTCTGCAACAGTTTCTGAAACTGTGGGGGTTGCTGAAACTGGGAAGGTTGCTGAAACTGACGCTGATTAGGGCGAGGCGGATAAGCCTGCTGCAGAAGAACTTTTGTTTTTAATTCTCTAGTCTTCTTCTCTACTTTATCCTTCTCATCTTTATCTCTATTCTCATAGTATTGTGCAGTAGTCAATATCTGGGCCGAAGAAGAAACAGCCCATGAACTCTCAGAGTCCTTTAACTTATTGGAAAGTTCAGGAAGTAAATTAAAAACAAACTTATCTACAAACAACCTCTGACCACTTTCTGTACTCATGTCCTGGCTACTATGATCAATGAATGTTTCCTCAAACCTAGTGAAGAAATCAGACATACTCTTGTCTTTCTTTTGTTTGCATGCTGCTAACTTGTCCCAATTCACCCGCAGAGGTGGCTTCATAGTTTTCATTAAATTAATAATCCTACCAGGTAGTTCTGCAACTAAGGGTTCAGGTTTGGCACCTCCTACCTGCCGACCATCTGCGGCAGTAATATTAACCCACGTATCTCCTAACTCTGGCGCGTGAACCTCGTGACGGATCTTCGCCCACAAGTGTTGAGGAACTACATTACCCATCAACATATCTATGTCAGCTAAATTCATAACACACACATCAACTGTCTGAGACAACTCCTTGTAATAACCAGCAGGATTTTTACGGGAGTCAGGCAAGGTCTGCTTAAGAGCCAGGACCTCAGCTCTCTTCCAAGGGAGATGCACCCACACTCGCTGAAAATGAGCCGGTGCAGCCGCAATACCATGAGCGGCATCAGCCACAACTGCCTCTCTCCAAACAGGGGGAACCTCTCTCATAGGATACTGCTTCACTTTTCTCCTAACAGAAGGGTCAGGTTCGAACAATGACTGAGGTGGAAGTGTAGACCTAAAAGTGAGTAGTGTCTCTACCGCTTCCTCAACATCGGAACCCACTATCGTCCCTTTAGCAAATTCAGACTGAACATTAAGCAATTCCAGTGGAATTGAACCCAACTCATTATCTTCCCACTCCTGACGAAGGAAGGTACACATGACATCAAAAACATACCTTTGTTTTGGTGCCTCCCACTGTAGGAAGATATCCATAACACTTGTGGACTGTACTTGGAGGTATTCGGAACCCATCTACGAGCAAGGAGATCTAACACTGCCCGCTCTTCGGGACCAGGGAGCTGACTACGTCTCGGCTTACGTTCAGAAACAGAGGTCATATTCAGTGACCCAAAGAAAGGAGACAAAAGATTAGTGACATTCACAGTCATTCGTTGCCGAGCAGAAGGAGAAGAAGTTGACTTGAGTACAGGAGACAAAGTGTTTTGAGGTGACAGAGACGTAGGGACAGAAATAAGAGAAGTCGAAGATAAAGGAGTGTAAGGCAAAGGAGTTTGAGGCGAGGCTGGTGGCAAGGCTGGCGGCCCTGGAGGGGGCTGTGCCAGGGGAGGAAGAACCACCTGTGAAGCAACGGGTGGCTGAACAACAACAGGGGGTTGAACAACAACAAAGGGTGCAACAACTGGAGGTAACGGAGGTGCAGTAGCACCCTGCACATAAGGGGGTGGTAATCTCAGTAAGTGTGACATCAAAGGATCCTTTCCAGGGTCTTCAGTCACATTTGAAAGGGGGGGTGGAAAAGCCGGGTAACATTTGTCAATGGTCATGCAATGTTGTCTATCAGACACTTCAATCGCACAATCTTCTTCATCTTCCTTAAACTGCCTAGCAGCTTGCATTACCGATATATTCCTTTCCTTCCTATTTCTCTTTGCTTGCTTAATTTCTCGCTGTTTGGCTTCCTTACGCCAAAGGCGGTAAGCGTCAAACATCGCCGGCCGGGCTTTCTTCTTAAATAGCGCAAATTCTAGTTTATCTAAAACATCTGATTCAAAACTACCATGTTGGGGCCATCGTAAAACACCATCTTTCCTTGTATAACGGACCCATACTTCATTAGATGTAATGGGACCTACACCATGCTTTGAATAGAGCTCATAAGTTGGAGTTCCAACCGGAGGAATCGGACACGAATCCTCCAATCGGGAATCCCTATTACAACTACAACAAACCATTTCCTAAATTTTCTAAAACCAGGCATCTTTTAACTCACTAGTCTTGCTTCAAACTTCAAGGGGTTATCAAAAATGATACACTCGCAAACATACGAACCCCTCGGCTTCGACTATTGCAATGGCCGAATCAAAACCAAGACACAAAACAAAGTCGTGGGAGCGACCCACTTATACTTAGCCAAAATGTCTGTCACACCACCAGAAGACCGTCTAACATCTCGCCTTCCAAACATCCCTATCTTCAGTGAAGTCATCATATAGCTGGGGAACTCATTTTCACCAGTGTCCAGCATATGTTCTAAATGGGAAACAGCGTTTATATTACATCGTAGTAATATTACAACGCGGTTGTTACAACGACCGCGTTGTTAGTACGCAATGCATTTACATCGCAAGTCATTACAACAACTTGCTGTAGGGGGCGCTAAGGTATTGGAAATGAATTCCAACACCTTCCCTACTGTTGCACAAACTGGAGTAAGAATTGTAAATAATACTATTCCTAAGTCCAGCGCGCCCCCTACTGCAAGTTGTTGTAATGACTTGCAATGTAATGCATCGTGTACTAACAACGCAGTCGTTGTAACGACCGCGTTGTAAAAGCATGCAATGTAATGCACCGCGTTGTGATGTGCTATATTCGCTCTAAAGTGACTTCCCTGTCCACTTGCACTGGCACTAATGGAACTGACCAGCATAGGGGAATATCTGCTCATGCAGGTATGCCCTCACATGTAATATAAAGCAACCTTCCTTAGGCTGTAACGCCTACTGTAGGGGTGACTTACAAATGCTAAATGCGGGGGTAAGGGACATGGCACACAGAGATGTGTGTCATGTTGTGTTTTCACTTTTGTCTGCTCCAAAACACATAGCTTGCAATGGCAGCCTTTGCATGTGTTTGGTGAGGGGTCCCTTAGGGTGTCACAATTTGTGCTGCAGACCTTAGGGACCTTCTTTATTATCTTATGCGCTAGGTACCAGGGGCACCATTTACTATGGACTTGCAGAGAGTGGTAAAGGTATTGGCAATTAGAGGAAACTTGTGTCTTTTCGGGAAAGAGTTCTTGCACCGGGGACCTGTTTAGCAGAAACCCAGTGCACTTCAAGTTGAAATCGCATAAACTACCAGGCAAAAAGTGTGGTTGACCATATCAAAAAGAGGCACTTTCCTACAACAAAGAACAACAGATAAGAAACAACTAAAGTAGAAAGGCAGGGGCCGATTCACAGAACTAATCTGAGATAAAATCCTAAACTTACTACTTTTGGTATTCACAGAAGGCATTTAGTAGTAGTAAAGTTAGGACTCCTAACTTTACTACTACTAAATGTCTTTTGTGAATACTGAAAGTCATAAAGTTAGGATTTTGTCTCAGTTTAGTAGTAGTAAAGTTAGGAATCCTAACTTTACTACTACTTAATGCCTTCTGTGAATACCAAAAGTAGTAAGTTTAGGATTTTATCTCAGATTAGTTTGGTGAATCGGCCCACAGTTTGCATCAGGGGAGGCAGCTGTGCCAGTTTCTGTCAGTCTAGTAAGAACTGGTCAGCAGAGGCGAGCCTCTCTATCACCCTGTGTATCTCTCAAATGTTAAACGTGGCGAGGCAGGAGGTTGTGGGAGAGCTGGAGGGAGGGAAGGAGTACTGGATGCTTTTGAGCTGCCAAGAGAGAGTGAGTGCAACACACCCCAGCCCTGACTGGACACAGCTCTTGGACATCTGGTGTGGTCCAGCAGCAGCATCCAGAGGCAGCAGAATCTGGGCTGTGTCCCAAGGGCACCTTGGAGCAGCTATTCCACTCCCTACCTACCCTGTGAATCTACCCACATTTATTTTGGTTAAAAAAAGGAGTACAGGTCTATTCAGAGTAGGATAGGGTAGGCACCACCTTGTAATTATTATGGTGTTTTCAGACTTCTACTTTGTGGTCCTTGCCCCAGGAGATCAGGTTCTACCCCATGTCCATAACATCTGTCTCGGAGCACCTGGTCTCGTCCCTCAGTGCACTACACATGCCTGAGCGGTTAGCCCTGCTGAGGTGTAATACTCGTTCTCGTGTTTCCCCACAGGATGACAGCTGAACCGTGCTCGGTAGGGCTTCGGCTTCTTCCGCAGCTCGTCTGTTCACAACACATCCACACTATGTGCCCAATGGGTTTTGGGTGGAGACCGATCCTGGGAGTGTCACTTCTGGGAAAACTGGGGGAGATGAAATAGCCCTTGCTATATCTGGGCTATTTCTGGGCCATATAACAAAAACCCTGTAGCCCAATATATAGGGGCCATTTTCCTGTCTCCAGGCACCATTTTTTGGAAGGCGACACAGTGGCTGGAGGAGCAAGTAGAAAATGTGTTAGTGCCTTTAGATGCGTTGTTGTAGGCTGGATGGTGAGAGGACATGCGCCTTCTCAGGGCTGCTAGCAGGTTAGACCTGCTTGCCCCAGATGCAAGGGAAACTGCCCACCCAGCGCAAAATGCTGCGGGTGGCGTCAGCGCAGCAGTTATCGCCTGCTTGCCCTGTCAGGACCTCAGGATTGGGGAAGTAGGAGCCGAACTGATCTAGATGAGCCTCCCCTCGTTCTGTGGGGTGAGTTGTGTGGTGCGGTGAGGCGGCCTGCACTTGAATTTATGCCTAGCCAGAGGGTAAGGCCATGACGTGGCAAGTTGCAAGAGTCTCATTGGCACGTCGGCAGAGGCCGTTCACAGACCCCAATTAATAAATGTGACACTTTGTCTGTATACTCTGACCTTGCCCTTCACATTCTGCTTAAAGGAAAACGGGCTGCATTTAAAAAGAATATAATGAAACGTTCAAGTGCTGTTTTTTGCTTGCTCTTAAAAAATCATTTTTCTAACATTCTCAATGGGGAATAGGTCCCTTGGGGACCCCTTCTTATTTGAGAATGGGTGAGCAGCAACTTTATTTTTTAAATTATTTTGATTCTTAACACCTTAGATGCTCGCAAATATCCCTCCCCAGTGCTGCGCTGTCCATTGGAACTAGTGCTGAATGGGCGTCCAATGGACGTGCGCAGCACTGGGGAGGTAGTGCTGCCGTCGGCCAACGCCCCGACGCAGCACTAAAGAGGTTAACAGCGCCAAAAGGAGGACAGCAACAATCATCATGTTCAGCATATGGTTACAAGTTACATATTGCGTGCTTATCTGAACGTTCCCCTAGTTACAAATTGCATTGCTTTATTTACCCCATCCATTTTGCACACTTTCATACCGCCGTTGCCACATTTACCTTCTCAGCTCTTTGGAAATAGAATCATTGTTAACCGGTGGGCAGAGCATTCCTCTGCTCTCATTTCACTTTCCCCAGACCTTTGTCCACTTATGTGGGGAGCCCAGTCCCTCGTAAGTCACCCTCTGTGCTTGCATACACCAGTCCATGTCAGTTTCCCAGTCTACAAACAACGGTCCGGACCCAGCCCCAATCTGCATGCTATATTACATTTGGCCACCATGGAGCTCAATGTAACCCATAGTCTTTCTCCCTTCGTCAGATCAGTCTTCCCACCGATATTTAATATGCACCATTGAGGAGATGCCTCAATCTCCTTGCCACATATCCTCTGCATGCAGAAGTGATCTTATTCCAGTATTTGCGGATCACTGAGCAATCCCACCATAGATGTAGGAATATTCCTTCCAGGCCACAGTTCTTGGGGCATAGTGGTGAATTTAGTCTATTCCTTTTTACAAGTGTAGTGCACGTGTAATAGGCACTATGGAGTATTTTCATTTGGATCAGTCAAAAACAGGACCATATGGCCAGCTCTCGGGGCGACTCGAGTGCCTCCTGCCACTCATCGTCATCGAATCTTCCCAAGTCTTACTCCCATTTGGCCCGCATTTTATCCAAAGTTCCAGGGGAGTTATTTAGTATTTTCCGGTAGGTTAGTGAAATCGCTTTTTCATTCAGATAACCATCCAGTAATCTGTCCTCCAAGGGAGAGAAAGCTGGGGGGTCCACCTCCTGTGGAATGGCTCGCTGCAAAGCATGTCGTACCTGGAGGTACCAGAAGGTCTCCTCCTACTCTTCCTGAAGAACAGAAAAGGGTCTAATCTTCACCCCGCCCACAGATCACCCAACCTGGAAAGACCTATAAGGTCCCCTTTATTGAAGCCCGGTTGAGGTGCCAATAGCCCCAGGAGACATGAGTCCCATAGTGACGTAGCCAGGGCGATCTTGACTTTCCATCTCAGCGCAATTGACGCTGAGTGCCATAGTGTGATCGTCGTGTATTCACTGATGTCGAGTGCTTCCCCCTTAGAGAGCTCTGAGGTAGCCCCTCGATCCCATGTTGTGCCTGTCCATCATATAGGCTGGCTAATCCAGGACTACATGAGCCCATTGATTAAACAATTGAGCCGCCCAATAATAGTATTGCAGTGCTGGGAGCACTATCCTCCCATCGTACCAGCTTTTAGTTAGCTTGCTCAATTCTATACTTGTAGTCTCCCCATCCCAGAGGAGTAGTGTTCCTCTGCATCTACTTCGCGAAAGTATTCGGAAGGGACCACATATGGTGTGTTTTGTAAAATGTAAACAAAGCGGGGATGTGCCATACTTTTATATAGGGAAGCCCTTCCTAAAAAAGACACAGGTAGACTCCTCCAGTGTCGTACGTCTTCTCGATGGCGGCACAGGGTGGGGGATTCAGACTACGGTCATAGAACACCATAGGGTCTCTGGTTACATAGATCCCCAGGTATTTGAATCCTTCTGTCACCACTTGGGCTGTACGGGTTCTGAGAAGCCTCGAACTCTCACTCTTGAGGCTGTATATCAACGATTTATCCCAGTTTATAGTATATCTTGAATATCTTCGGTATAGAGTGAATATGTGAAGCAGTCTATGCAGGGAAGAATAGGGGTTGGCCAAATATAAAAGGATATTGTCCTTGTGGAGGGAGATTCTGTCCTCCCACTCCACCATCCATTTGAGGCCTCTGATGAGCAGGTCAGCTCATATCCACACTACCAAGGGCCTCAACACAAGGGCAAACATCAACGGGGACAAGGGACATCCCTGTCTTGTTCCCCTGTGTAGCGTGAAAGCTGCAGATCACCCCCATGTACCATCACTTGAGCCAGGGGTTCGGAGAACAAGAGCCGAACACATGCAAAATATTTGCTACCGAATCCCAGTCTCTCCAAGACCGCAAGTAAGAAAGGCCATTTTTAACATGTCAAACGCTTTCCTAGAGTCTAGCGACATTAAGACTGCCTCTTCCATAATGTGTCCAGCTCTTCCCAACATTCCATGAAGGCGCCTCAGGTTAAGCGAGGTATTTTGCTGCTCAGCACTAACCCTGACTGGTCGCGGTGGACTAACTTGTGCATCATCTGGACAAAATGGGTCCCAGTGATGTCCCGGATCTTCACTTCTGCGTTGAGCAGGGAAATTGGTCTGTACGATTCGCAGTCGTCTGGTGGTTTCCCTCTTTATGTATGATTTCAATATTGGCTAGTCTTTGCATTTACAGCAGTTTCCCTGCTTTGATACTATCTTGAAACATTTTTAAGAAATACAGGGTCGTTGTGAATGCTGTTACTTTATATAGTTCGATAGGTAGGCCGTCTAGGCCCTTTTGTTTCCCGGCTTTTAATGCTCTGATGGCCTGTAGCACCTCGCTTTCCGCGAGCTCTAGTTCTAAACTATACCTGTAAGTGCCATCAAGAGAGGGAACATTGAGGGTGTACAGCAATTTCTGAGCCTCTACCTGGGTAATATGTGTGGAGGACTCATACAGTTGTTTATAGTATGCTGCGAAAGTGTCGGCTATTCCCTGTCGATCTCTGATTGATTTTTCATTTTTTTACTTGATTTCAAACACCCAACTAGAGGCCTGCTCTCTCTTATCTAGCCATGCCAGAAGCTTGCTTGCTTTGTACCTTGCCTCCAATGTCCCTGTATTCCTTTTGTTTAATTTGTAGCCTGTGTTTGCCCCTCCGAAGTGTCTGATAACAGTAGTCCGGCTTCTAGTTTTTAGATCTCCATCTCTACTTCTATAAGTTACTTCCTCTTCTCCTGTTGTGTGTTGATTTAGATTCTGTATGCATTTCCCAATTCATGCCCTTATGAAGGTATAATTCACATTGCCCTTATAGGCATAGAAATCCAGTCCTTATGTAGGCATAGCCCATGCTACCCAAATACAGGCATGGCTACTTACATCCGTTCATCTACGCCACGAGTTCTAGGAAAACCAGACTCTTAAGCCGTTGGGACTTTCACCCTGCTTGAATATTGAATATTCCAAGAACTCATTTATTATGCATGAACATCTATTCCCTAGGGGTTCATTCATGACGTTCATATGCCCGACTTTTACGTCAATACTGGCATTCCTAAACACCTTCAAGGTATAAATATACCTTCACTTGCTATGACAAAGCACGGTGTGGTTCGGGGCAGTTCGACTACCTACTTGCACGACGCATCTCGCCACAGCAAGTGCCGAAGGAAGCCAACTCCCCTGCTGACGCACTGACCAAAAGCTGTCATCCTCCTGCCGAGAATCCAGCTCCAGTGTTTCTGACTCCCCTTGCGGGGTGTTTGGAAATTGAGTCCTGAGAAAGAGATACCAACCTCTCTCATTCTAAGGTATGGTGCTGATTAGAACCTAGAGAAACCTTTGACAATTCTTGGCAGAACTAAACTATAGCTAAAGACAGCACCTACTTCTTCCCTCGTACTAGACCCAGGTTAGGTACACCGGGGTAGGCATATTTCAGAAGCACCAGTTGAGTACTTTAACTGTGTTATTTATGTATGTATTTGTATATATGTCATAGCAACAGACAATGCTATTACAGTATTATTTTATATTAGTGTTTACACTGTATGCATTATACTTCACATTCTGTCTAACGATTGTAGCAGTTCACCTCTCTTGCATGAGAAAGAAGACTGTTCAATAAACCCCTTTTATTGAACGCCCGTCTCTCTATTTCTGTGCAACTCTGTAGAAACGAAGCATGCATGATTGACTGAGTGAAATAGTTATCTATTGTTTCCACAACTCTGAAGATATTGTTCTGACTCTAAGGGAAACAAAGTTGTCATGTTTATGCGGTTGTCAGAGACTAATCCCTTCTTGTTTATTCAAGGAAGTTTCTAGTGACCTCTGAGTTAGCTGGCACACACAATTAAGTTTAACATCCTAGATAGAGACATACTGACCCCAGTCCTATGTCAAATCTATAGTGTATATTATGGGGTTATTGTCGAGTAAGATCACCTCGGTCTTCCCAGCATTGAGCTTAAGACAGTGCTTGTTCATTCAGTCATAGATATGTTTAATGCAGTTATGAATGCAGATGCTGGTGTCGCATGTGTTCTTAGTGGCTGATAGCATGATTTGCGTGTCAGCCGCATATGATGTGAGAGAAAACCCAAAGGATTGAACCATAGGAGCTAGATCAGCAAGATAAATATTAAAAAGGGTGGGACTAAGTGAAAAGAGCCCTGGGGAACACTACTGGGCAGGCGGAAGGAGTTGGAAGAGAACGCATCAATGTTGGTCACATTAAGATGAGGGCAGAGAGCCCGGCTGGACACTGCCGGGTCATCTGTCACCTGTCGTACACTCCCCTCCTCGCTGTTTCCCTGGCTGTTTCCAACCTTCTCATTTTATGGGGGTGATGGTGGTAGCTCCTGTTGTTTCCAGGTTTCCTCCACCTGTCCAACCATTCTCAGGTGTCTTCAGGGGAGTCGGAAAACCAGGTTTTCCCCTCCACTGCCACTCTGAGTCTGGTGGGAAGCAATATTGCATATTTCAGTTCTTTTTCGCTGAGCCGTTTTTTGACTTTGAGGAAGGAGCGTCTCATTTTCTGGACCTTAAGCGTAAAGTTCAAACAGAAGGTTATCGTGCCATTGTCATAATGTGTCGGGGCGAATGGTCCACCTGTAGTATTACAACTCTGTCCCTGAAATTAAAGATCCTGGCTAGTATGGGACGAGGGGGTGAACCACCGGGCACTCGATGAACTCAAAAAATGTGAAACTGCAAAGACTATATGAGAATCTGTGTTGTATTTTAAGATTCTAAATGCTTCCATGCAATGGGCTGTGCCTAGGTTTTTACACTGCTGAAGCAGCCATCTATGTCTTGCTATTTGATACCGCCGGTAAAAAAAGAACACGTGGACTTCGGAATCATCACACTTGTTACATGCTGGACACCCACTTGTGTTTCTGCCCGACCATTTACCCGTGAAAGCACGCAGGGGGAGGCAGCCATGGTGAAACTGCACATATAGGGCCAGATGTAGGTATCCAAATACCAGTCGGTAACGGCCGAAAATACAGATTTTCAGCCGTTACCGACCAGTATTTGGATACTGAGATGTAGGGCATTAAAAAACACAGATTCAGTAAGTTTACCGAATCAGTAAATTTACCGAATCGGTAATTTTACCGAATCGGTAAAAAGACCGAATCTGTGTTTTGAGATGTAGGTAGCACTGTAAACAGTGCTACAGGGCTTTAAGGATTCGTTATTTACCACCAACTATTAGTTGGTGGTAAATAACGAATTCCTATGTAAATGCAAATATGTACATTTACACCTGTGCCATGTGGCACACATACATGCCCTTAGGGCCCTTAGGGCATGTATGTGTGCCACATGGCACACAAGCACTAATCAGGGGTACAACAGGGTGTCAAAGTGACACCCTGCCACCCTTGAATTTTTTGGTATTTACCGAATCGGTAATTGCCGATTCGGTAATTGACATTCAATACTATTGGCCTCCAGGCCCATAGGAATCAATGGCAAATACCGAATTGGTAAATACTGATTCGGTAATTACCGAATCTTACCGATTCGGTAAAAAATACCGAATTATTACCTACATCTAATTTACCGATTCTAAAATACCGAATCGGTAAAATTCGGTATTTTAGAATCGGTAAAAAACATTTACCTACATCTAGCCCATAGTTTCCTTCCTAGTGTCGGGTGAATTTCGTCGACACATGTCTCCAGCCTGCAAGTATCTATTACTTCCAGGAAGAGTGAAGTGAGGGTGCCGAATGAGTGTTCTGCATGAAGTTTTGCGGATAGTCTGCCTCAATAGCTAGTACTCAATGACTTACGTGATATACTCAAACAAGCTGTATCAGGATTGTCCCATAATTGTTTTAAACCAATTTCATAGAAGCTCTCCCTGACAAGTAGAAGCCATGGCAGCTTCCCTGAGCCGAGGAGTCTCAGGATTTCCGAAAGCTCTAATCTATACTTGGACAATTCCGGTGTTACCCAAAGGCGCCGCCAGAAGAGTAGTGGCCTGCAGGCAATTACCTCAGCAATGGATCAAACCCCTAGGTCCATATGCAATGGAACCAAAGGGGAGCTTGTCGGTAATCCAAGTAATTGCTCGCAGCAGTGTGGACTTTGCTGTCTTGTCTTGCCCGCAGAGGATTGCGTACTGGGACTGTGAGGACCAGCAGCCCTAGAATCACTCACAGCTGGGTCCTCTTCCTGCCCTTCTCCTACCGCCAGAAAACTGGGAGCCGCTCGCAGCAGTGAAGACTTTGCTGCCTTGTCTTGCCCTTAGAGGATTGCGTACCGGGACTGCGAGGACCAGCAGCCCTAGAATCAATCACAGCTGGGTCCTCTTCCCGCCCTCCTCCTATTCGGTGTATTTAAATCCCGCTGATTTCCCGTGTCGCTGCACCGGGCGGGCCCGTTGCAGCCCGGAGGAGACCGGACCGGGCCACCCCTCTTTCATCTGGCCTGTTACATATTGTGGCTCTCCCTGCACCTGTAAGTACATGTTGAATTATTATCTCTCCAGGGAAAAATGTCGGGCGTGAAAGCAGGTGCAAGGCTGTTAATTCGAGGGGCCACCTTGTAGGGACACTGGATAATTTTTTCACTAAAGCCAATTCTGCTATTGATCATGAGATAACCCTGATGGAGCGCCGTCTTTCTCAAGAAATTGCCACAGCAAAAAGATCCTCCATGGGCCAGTTCGCAAATGCTCGCACACCTGAGCCGATACCACGAACTGCCACCATCGAAGTGCCCGTTACTGTACATAATGTAGAGACTGCCCACGACCAAGGGCTTGCATTTCCAACTGATGAGTCCCAGTTAGTACCAGCGAAAGAGATCACTGCAGTGTCAACAACGGACAGTACCCCGGAAAGGCCCAATACTCGGCAGTTGCGGGGGACACGAGAGGGGGCGATACCTAAGAGGAAGCGAGGGGCTACGGCCGCCATCGGTGGTACGAAGCCCAAGCTTGCAAAGCGAACTATGAATGGTGAGTCCACCAACCCAGGCCAGGCACCAGAGGTTCTGAAAGTTACGGATAAAAATTATATACAACCCCCAATTGCAAATATTGCAGGAACGGCAAATTCCATCGCCGTATTAGCCGCAACGGATGATTCGTTTTTTCTAAGACTGGGCGCTCTTCTAGGGATATCGCTTCAACCTTTTGAAACCAGACTTTCGCAGATTGAGCTACGGTTGTCTAACATTGAAAAAACATCTTCGGAAACAGCGGACTACCTTAAGAATAATAATATAACTTTGGGTAATGCAAAGTTTAACAAAGGCAGGGGGGGGGCATCAGCTCAAAATCTTGTATCAGCAGCTGAGACATCTTCTGTTAATGTGGCCAGGACAGAGCAGCTAATACCAGCGGCCTCCCTAGAAAATGTTCTAGTGGTCTCTCATGATAACACAATGACGGTGGCAAACAGTGAAAAGCCAAAGGAGGATTGCCAAGACCACTCTGCTAGAAGCTCTTCTAAGCAGATTAGAATTGACTTGCCCCCAGAATCGAGCCCGTACCTTGTGGTCTTAACAGGGGTCCCCGAACTAAATGATGCTAGTAGGGAATCCTTTGTTTCATTAAAAAATAAAGTCTCTTATTGGCTTAACAGAAATAGGCCACTCCCGGCTCACATCATTAGTGAAATACTGATGGTCCGTAGGGTATACTGGGTGGGGCACAGGCCAAAGACTATAAAGGGCGATTGTGTCCTGGTAAATTTTAGGGACCCACGGACTGTGGTGCACATCTGTGAATGGATGCATCACAACCCTGGGTCAGTTATCCGGTCTTTCCCACTCTCATATTTCTACCCATTGTCCCACAAACCAGACATGGCTCAGGACTGGATCCTGGTAGAGCCCCGAGGAGTCGGTGGGGCTGACAGGGGTAGGCTGGTACAATCTTACGCACCCAGTTATACTTGTACTCAAAATAGATACAGTTGCCTGGATATGGTAGACTGACTACAGTATAACCAGGTGGGTTCTGGGGCGACCTCCCAAGACAAGAGATATCCATTTAATGGTGGTTCTGGGGCGATCTCCCAAGGAAAGACATATGCACTTAATGGCAGAACTACGGAGGCTGCCAGCTCTCAGATAACTCGGGAAACCTCAGATACTCATTCGCCTAATACAGGCATTATCATAGGCAGTAGTGTTCAGCCATCTAGTAGAACTGTGATAGGCCAAACATCGGATCTCTTGCCGACAAGTTCGTGTGAACATGGCCCAATGGGGAGTGGTGATACCAGTGACAGGGATCCCAGCGTAGGTATCTTAACAATATTGTCGTGGAATGTTGCAGGCCAACCAAACAAAACAGCCTGCCCAGAGTGGGGAACATTTGTGGACAAGAATGACGTCTGTCTCTTTCAAGAGACCTGGGCCCGAGAGGAGCAATTTCGTAAAGGCTATGCTGCATTCCACATTCCTGCTCGTTGGGGTGGGAATGGGCGACACTCAGGGTTGGCTCGCATCTGGGTTGTACCGCTAAAACTTTGATTACGAACTCGGAAGATGTCCAGTGTGTAGTGCTTGTATGGCCAAATGCTTTCAAGCTTGCCCTTGTAAATGTCTATTCTCGACCTGTAAGTGTTACTAGCGAATCTAGTACTATTGATGTGCTGTCACATTTTCTGTACACCCATCCTAGTGATATGCACCTACTGGTAGGGGGTGACTTGAATTGTCACTTTGAGCTCCTACTGGGGATGAGGGATGGAGTCTTAGCGGCTGAGGATGAATATTGGGCTATTCCACCTAGTCAGTCTCTACCACCAAAGTCATGGTCACCTCTAGCAATCCAGATAATGGCCCTAACTTTAAATCATTCTATTATGGCCTGCAACGGCTGCACGCCCTCTGATTCCCCAGCAAAGTGCACATTTAATAAAATTGGACACGAGTCAGGTCTCAAATATATTCTGGTCGAGACACGGCTGTGGTCCAAAGTGATCGACCTTAACGTTAATACAAGAGCAGAGAGCGATCATAATGCACTAACTTTGGAGCTGGTTCATCCTGCTCCCAGTAAGAATGGCATGACTAATCAGGGGGATTCGGGCGACAGGATTATACTATCAAATAATAGATGCAGAGTTAGGTGGGATAAAATAGTGGCAAACCCGGAAGAACTTTGTAAAGTATACACCCTTGGATCCACCTGGACACATTTCCTCTGGTCGCCTGCAGCACTTCTTTGCAGCTCTCCATTGAAATCAACGACGAAATCCGACATCAAAAGACACCTATGCACCTGGCTTCTGTGGGTGAGGTAACACGAGTACTCTGGTAGTCTCGAGGGTATTGGCCCTCCTAGTGTTTAAGTCTAAAAGTGTTTCATCGTAGTCCATCCGGAAGTATCCTTAAACTGTAAAATTGTAACTTGTTCATTTCCCATAGAAAGTCAATGGTAACCCGCGGCTGTGTTTAGATACTGCACGCGACTCCCGTGGACCTCCTACTTCCTAACCTTTGGTTGTTTAGAGTAGCCCCAGCGATTTCACAGGCCCCAGGCGTGCTTTCTAATTTTCACGTGGTTCTTAGACCACTATTTTAGTATATGGTTTGTGAGGCCCCTAGGGCAAAACGTATACTGTGCAACATATCGTATGCTAATTAAGATCCTTGTATTGTACTTTTACCTCTGACCTCATAAAGAGTGCAGATGGGTTGTGTTTAGAATAAATACATATATATTTGATATATACCTTGTGTGGTGTCCTTTCATTTGGTACTCAAGGGATTATAATTGGTAAAGCAACTTGCTTAATACGCTCTCTGAAGTCTTAGCCTGATGACTGCTGGTCCATCCTACCACTAGGATAGCTTTCTATAAGGTTGACTTTACAACCACCATCAATAAGGGTTGATTAGACTGGTGCAAGGTGCCCACTAGAACCAGTGGACATCATATGCCAGGCTAACTTCTCACAGAGCTCACTTAAGGTGCGCCATCTTGGTTGGCTGCCGGCCACGCCCTACTGGGTTAACACGAACTTTGATTTGGCAGTAAAGTGTGAATGTTTTACAACCACATTTCGGTCGCAATAAATTCTTATGTACCAATGCGAATCGGTATTTGGAAGGGACGCCCTAAACAGGCCCCTTCCAAATACCAATTTGCAATTCCACATTGCAATTCAGTAACAGGGTACAGAATTGCAATTCGGGCTTAGTACATCTGAAAAGGCATTTTTGCGTTCTGTGAATCAGCCAATTTGTGAATGTAAAAATGTTTCATACATCTAGCCATTAGTTATCTAATGCAATGTAAGTGAAACCTTGCAGTAGTACACCTCTTCATGGCTATGATTCTAATATGCCAGTGACTCTATCACTAGTGAAATGCTATCAGCGGTCTCATACCTGGATTCAATGTGTATGAATCCCTGCATTAGTGCATTGTTTTTAAAAAAAAAAATTTAACTTTATTTAGCATTTTAGTAAAGACAAAGCAAGGTACTGAGTTCAGTCAAATGTCATCACAAGTACGATTACAGGGCATTACTGACATTACTCTCTTATAGGCACAGTTGGTGAAGTGAAATGTGATATACAATTCAGATAATACATTTATGACTCATCTCGAGCGCCCCACCACTTCTTGTGTCTACCAATACACCCATGGCATCTTCCCAATGTTGCACATCAAAATAGCATGAGATCTTAGCTCTAGAGATCGGAAATCACATACGCTTTGTTACTGATGCATAATTTGATCCATTCTAGCCTACTCCTGTTGGGACTATACCTTGCTCCTTTTGAGTGGGGGAATCCTGTTGTTGTGAAGATAGGAAGGTTCTGAAGGGGCCCCAGATGTCTTTAGGTCTAGAGGATGGAGGAATTGTACTGGCATACAGCTCACTCTTCATAGAGCAGAATGCTAAGCTATGGAGACAGCCTTTTATCGTTGGTGTCCGCTTGCTGCCCCAGTGTATGGCGATTTCTCTTTTAGCCAATAGCAGACATATGGCAGCAAATCTGCGAACTTTAGGGGGAAACTGGATGACGTATCCTAAGAGGGCGATCTCTGGACAGGGGTCTATCGGCACATGTATCATGCTGCTTATTGTCTTGTGTACTTCTACCCAAAAAGTGTGTATGCTTGGGCATGTCCAGGCAAGGTGCGCAAAGACTGCTTGCGGGTAAATGCACTGCTGGCAATAGTGGGATCTATCCTGTGGGCTATGGCTGGGGTGATGTTAATTCTGCGTAGGAATTTAAAATTAATCAGTTTATGGCGACTATTGAGGGATACAGTTTTTGTTACCGCACAGAAAGCCAACCATTGCTCGTCAGTTATTGGGTTACCCAAATCTGCTTCCCAAGCGCTGCGTACCCTATCATCGTTAACTGGGATTAGGTAGGCATACGGCTTGTAGAGCTGGGATATGAGATGGACCCCTTTATTACTACCTATCACCATTGTGAGTGGGGGGAAAGACAGAGGCTCAAGAGGGTAATCTGGGAGCTGAGCCCACAATGCCTAACGTAGTCTCGTCAGGACAAATCTGTCCATAAATGTAATGTCTGGAAATGAGGACTCATCATCTGGATCAAAGATGTGGCCTGCCGGAAACAAGTCACCCATTTTAGGAATGTTAAATTTAGTACAAGTCTTCTGAACCATCTTTTCACCCGTTATAGGTAACCATTTGGAGTTAGGGAGTGGAAGGGCAGAGGAGTACATCGACTGGGAATTAGTAACACGCCTCAGTTTAGCCCATGCCCAGCTGGTAGTTGAGACCGGCTGAATGTCTTTGGGGTCTTTAGGGATGCCCAGGGGCAGTACGGAAGCCAAGGTGTCCGGAAAAACAAAATCCGACTCCGGATGCAGGAAGGGGATCCTGGCATCCGGATGGTACCACGCCTACGCAAAGCTGCATTGCGCCGCCAAATAGTACAATTGCAAATCAGGGACTCCATACCCTCCTCTATCGCAGGGGCGCGTCATGATCTGCCATCGCACTCTGGGACACCTGTTACCCCACACTAGTTTAATTAAGTGGGAGTGAAGAGTGCTAAAAAAACGGTTTGTGAGTGGAATTGGGATGTTCTGAAATAGATATAAAAACTTCTGGAGTGCAATCATCTTGATAAGGGCCACTCGCCCTGCCATGGCGATTGGGAGCTTAAGCCATGTGTCTATTTGTGCCTCAAGCCTGTAAATCACCAGTCCATAATTACGACGAATAATCTGATCCGTCTCGAGATGTATGTGCACCCCCAAATATTTCACTGAGTCTGAACACCATTCCAACGGGAACTCTAAGTCCCATCGGGCTGTGCTAGGCGTGAGGGGAACAATAACTGATTTACGCCAATTTATCCCCAGTCCAGAAAAGGTACCAAAACTGAGTATCTCATGGATAAAGGGATCCAGGTTTACCTAAGAGTCACAGACATATACAGCCTGATTCATGAAGTGAAATTGCGCCCGCAATCGCTGCGAAAATGCAAATGCGGGCGCAATTTCCGTAATCGGCATTCAACAACAAACAGCGAATTCGCTAATATATTCGCAGAATCCCTGCCGCTGAGCATTAGCGATTCGGAAATAGCGACACACCACGGAATCTGCGAAAATAATAGCGAATTCGCAAAATAATCGCAATCGGCATTCAAGAAAAATCGCAATTAGCGAAAAACCCAAAAATCGCATTTTGCACCGCGCAAAATAAGGACAACTCAAGGAAAAAAACTTTCAAAAAACCGTTGTCCTATCACCAACAGGCACTGGCCTGACCAATCACACATAAGGACCATCATCATCAGCAGCATGAGGAGTCCCACAATGCCAGGAATGTACATGGTGGTGAGGCGTCGCAGGCTACAGCGATTAGCACGGAGGAGACGCAGGATCCAGGACAGGATATTCCGCCAGCGGGTCACCTTGCTGGGCCAAACCAGAGAGCAGATATATGCTAAATACAGGCTGAATGGGGAAATGATAATGCAGCTAATACAGGACCTTGACCCCCTGATGCAGCACCCAACAAGCCGTACCAATGCTGTGCCTACACATGTGCAGGTATTGTGTAGCCTGCACCTCCTGGCCTCCGGAAGTTTCCAGGGGGTAGTAGCGGCTGCTGGGGGAATATCCCAACCCATAATATACAATGAGACCCAGTCCAAATGGCGAGTAAATCTATCAGTGACATAAGGGGGGTCCAATACATCCCACTCCCCACTACTCTCTTATCCCCATTATAATGAGATAATGCACTGTGCTCTGCCTTGTTTAAATATCTGTTCTCCAAGACAACCCAACAGAGCAAAGCTCTCAGAGTGACCCCAATCTTGGTTGTTCACAACAGTCCACACCACACATTGGACCTTACTCTAAATAGAGGAAAAATGTGCGAGAAGCAAGTGACCCCTCACGGAAACACCACCAAGCGGGGTAACTGGTATGCAATTTCCAGACAGGCCCCTGTCTCATCATCGGTGGTCACTCGCTCCTCGGGAAAATGAAGGTGATAGAAAAGAAGACGTGTCCAAAACAAACAACGTACAAAGTGCTACAGTGAAGTGCAGAAAATTCTGCTAGTGACAAACACACACAAACATAATAATAGAGTGCCTAAAACCACACACAACACACCAATCCCTTATCCACTTTTATTCGTAGGGTGGTGATTGCGTGCTCTTGAGTATTAAAAAGGCTGGTAGCTAGTCATGCATACCATTACCTACAGTGCCGACATGTTTCACTGCTGTATAGCGTAGAGCAGTTTCATCAGGGCTGCACTCAAGTGCTGCCACTTCACTCTTTTTGGACACTCAGTTCTGTAACGTGCCAGGAGCAGCAAAGCTTTGCATACCAGCCACTCCGGTATCAAACTGGGACCCTAGATACTCCAAGCGTGAGTGTGCCCCTTGATTTGTAATAAAAATATTATATCATGACGATCTGGGAAGACGCCTATCCCAGCCCACCATGTCACGCTGCCTCCACACTTTTGTTGACGCCATGCTCACCCAGCTACACCGTCACATCAAATTCCCCGCCAGCCAACAGGAATTGGACATGACAAAGCTACAATTCTACAATGTAGCCCATTTTCCACATGTGCTCGGATGTATAGACTGTACCCACGTCGCCATCTGCCCACCAGCTGGCATGGAGTATATGTTCCGCAATAGAAAGTGCTACCACTCCCTCAACATCCAGATGGTCTGCAATGCCAAGACATACATCACTGACATCGTCGCACGGTACCCAGGGAGTACCCATGACTCCTTCATTTTCCGGCACAGCGGACTCCACACACGACTGGTCAGGGGAGAGTTTGGGGAAGGACACCTACTTGGTAAGTACACTTTGATTGAAATGTCACATTGCAAAGATGTAACAGCGCAGCACAGACAATCACCATCTGCTCCTCTCATTCAGGTGACAGTGGCTACGCCCTCCGTGAATACCTCCGGACCCCATACCTCAACCCTGCTACACCCCAGCAACGGCGCTACAATATTGCACACATACGGACAAGGAATTGCATAGAAAGGACATTTGGCCTGCTCAAGAGCAGGTTCCGCATACTGCACAAGACAGGTGGGGCCATGTATTACAGTCCTGAAAAGTGCTGCTGCATAGTGGCTGTCTGCGCAATACTACAAAACATTGCAACCAAGCGCCGGATACCTGTTGACATCTCTGGCAGTGAATCTGAGGGGGACAACCGGCCACCTGCACATGCGCGCCATGCACAAGGGGAGAACCCAGCAGAAGGGCACAGACGTCGCAACCACATCACAGTGAACAGTTTCTAGTACAACCACTTTCATCACCCCACAAATCAACAATGCATGCAAAATGTAATGATGACACAACGCTAATGTGTGTAGGAAAATAAATGTATTTGTTAAATTCACAAAATGAAATATAAGGTTTCTGTCCAAATAGCAAATAAAAAGTAGTTGTTAAATTCACAAAATGAAATATAAGGTTTCTGTCCAAATAGCAAATAAAAAGTATTTGTTAAATTCACAAAATGAAATATAAGGTTACTGTCCAAATTAGTCCAACAAACAGTATTACGCCATACTGCTGTGCATGACTGCATGGCAGGCTTGACCTCAGCCTGTGTCATTGGTGAAGTGCAGTTCTCTAGGTGCGCCTAGTGGGCGTTCCTCCATAGCGCCTCTGAGGGGCATCCTCCTCCGGGGCTTCAGGCAATGGGGGGGTCCTGGTGCTGCGGGTGGGTAGTGGGGCCTGTGAAGCAGATTGTGAGCTGAGGCTGGACGCCCCCTCACTCGCATCATCACCCCCCACAACAGATGGAATAGGTGGAGGATGAAGAGCTACGACGGCCGTGGTGAGGGTCTCCAGCACCCTCGTCATGTCCTCACTGCACTGGATGATAGCGTGCTGCTGGGTCAGACTGCGCCGCGCCAAAAGAGATGTCGCATTTGCCGACACATAGCTTGCCCTGCTGTAAGTGCCAAGCCGGGTCAATAGTTGGCGGTGGTGCCGGCGTTGCCCACTGCGCACTCTCAACATGGCACGGGTGTTGGCCTCCACGGCTGCAGCAATGCGGGCCATTCCATCTCCCACACCTGCCAGGTCGGCCCTCATGCCTTCAATGTGGCCTGCAACAGATGCCACGTTGCGGCCAATATTGTGTAGTTGGAGCTGTATAGCTCCCTGCTGCTGAGCCTGGCGCTGGTGAATGCGCAGCATCCGTCTCTCGATGCTGAGCCGCGCCAGTCCATCAGCATTGGCCCGCCTGGTAGCTGCTGTGGAGCGCTGGCGTGACCTGCCATGCCTGCCCTGCTGGCCTGATTGTGAGGCTGGCCGCTGAGTGGACAGTGGCGCAGCCCCGGATGTTGAGGCGACAGCTGCTGGGGGTAAGGCCGCCGGTGTTGCAG
The DNA here is from genome assembly GCF_964263255.1 of Lissotriton vulgaris. NCBI lineage: Eukaryota > Metazoa > Chordata > Amphibia > Caudata > Salamandridae > Lissotriton > Lissotriton vulgaris. Next base: position 34,018 of record NW_028252406.1, on the reverse strand, counting down.
GTGAGCTAGTCGCAGGGGGTGTGCCTGCTGGTGTGGCAGTAGCAGTTGATGCAGTGGGCACAGGAGTGACTGCCCTGGCTGCGGCTCTGGGAGGAGCAGCGGTGGCAGGAGGCACAATGGGGGCTGCCATGCCAGCGGATGTGGGCGCTGCACCAGTTGCAGGGGGGATGCTGCTGGTGGTAGTTGCTGCTGGTGCAGATGCAGCGGCAGGGGCTGGTGCCTGGGTAGGTGTTGGCACCTCCACCTCCGGGACGCCCTCATCGATCTCCAGCCTGTCGCTGTCACTGGTATCGCCACCTGTGGGGGTAAGTGGTGGACCATTAGTTGCATGCATCTGGCAGACGTGCAGTTGCTACATGCATGCTGGGTGACATTCCCTGAATGGCAGTGGCTTTGTGTGCATTGGGACCTGACTGGCTGCATTGTGGTACTACAACATTGTGGCCAGACTACATCTCCCACAATGCTTCAGGACATTCCTTGATGTGCAACTATGGCATGCCTATGGGACATTGGGGGAGCCTATTTGGTCATGGACATCCATAGGGGGCAGGGTCGCAGTCGCATGCCACTTACCTTGGGTGTCTTGGGTGGGGCGGGATGAGTCCAGTGTAGTGAAACCCACACAGGCCTCCCTCTCCAGGGTGTTCTCAACCTGGTCCTCCATGGCGGTGTTTGGTGGTACCGTTGGTCCTCCTCCTCCTGTGCCCGAGGACTCCCCAAGGCGCGCCGCCACCTTCTCCTTGGCACGGCCTCGGAGATCGTACCACCGCTTTTTGAGTTCTTCCAGGGACCTGGCCGCCACTCCCACCGAGTTCACTGCTGAGGCTATCCCCTGCCATATGCGCCGCTTCTCCATTTCTGGGACCCTCCGTGAATTAGCGCCAAACAGTTGGTCGTGGTTGGCCACAACCCCCTCAATTAGGTCTTCCAGCTCCTGCTCAGAGAATTTGAGTTTTCTCTTTCTCCCAGACGAGCTGCTGGTCCCAGGTGCAGCTTCCTCAGCCATGGTATAGGGTTGTGGATCTGTGGATCTGTGTACTTGCCAAGATGTGCTGCAGCTCTCCAATGTGCTCCCTCTCTCTGTGCCTCAATGTGCAAAATGGTGGTGGGAACCGGCAGCTTCCTGGTTGTGATGTCATCACTGGGCTCGAAATGCGACTTCCCGTTTTCCCGATCTCGCGAGTTTGCGATCTCGCAAATAGCGATATCGCAAATAGCGATATCGCAAATAGCGATATCGTTATTTGCGAGATCGCAGTCCAGGCGCGGGTAGGCGGAAATAGCGATTAATCTGCGATTAATCGCAATTTCAATCGGATCGCTATCGGATTTTGCGATCGCGTGCGAATCGCTTTTTTTAATCGCAATTATTCATGAATTCGGATTTGCGATTTCTGAATAGCGAATCGCTATTTTTCGCTATTTCAGAATCGCAAATGCCGATTTTCATGAATATGGCGGTTAGTATTGTGTCATCTGCGTATAAGGAAACCAGCAGTGGGCGTGTGTTGAACTGTAAACTTCTGTGTAGGTGTTTCTCCTGGAAATGCCTTATCAAGGGGTCCATCGCTAATATAAATAACAAAGGTGACAACGGACAACCCTGCCTCTTGCCACGTGACAGGGGAAGCGGTGCCGGTAAAGTACCATTGAGCCAGAGCCTAGCCGTGGGGTGACTGTATAATAGAGCTGTAGCGGCAATGAATCCATGTGGCATCCCCATACGCTGCATTATGGACAGGAAAAAGGGCCACTCAAGGGAGTCAAAAGCTTTTTCAGTGTCTAGAAGGATCGCTGCTGCAGGAGTGTCCGGATTTATTCTATGTAGGGTATTAAATAAGGTGCGGAGGTTGAAGGCCGTGGAATGGTGAGGGACGAATCCCGCCTGAGCCGGGGAGATGATGGATACCATTAGGAGGGAGAAACGGCATGCCAGAGCCTTAGCAAGGATTTTGTAATCTAGGTTTAGGAGCGATAGGGTTCGATACGAGCCACACAATAGGGGGTCTTAACCGGGCTTGGGGAGCAATATTATAACGGATTCTCTGAGAGTAGGTGGAAGAACCTGTCTCTCTAGTGCTTCAGCATATACCTCCAAGAGGCGAGGGATCAATAGGTCTTTGTATGCCTTGTAAAATTCGCCCGTGAAACCGTCAAGCCCAGGGCCAGTGGAAGAATTTAGGGCCATGATGGCTTCATCAATGCTTTCTTCCGTGATAGGCACTGCTAAGAGGTCTTGCATGAATTTCTCTAGGTATTCTAATGCGACCTCTGATAGGTAAGACCAGGCGCGCAACACCCATTGGGCTCACGGGGCTTCAGCCCCCCCAGCCCCCCCCCCCCGTCGTGTGAGTCAGCCCGGGCAGAGACAGCTTCGCGGGCTGGCGACAATCTAATTGCAGCTGCACCCGAGTACTTAACAGGTCTTTAAAAGACCATCTACTTGTAAATGAGGCTATTGTTGTGTTTTCATCCCATTTTACAGGGATGTATGTCGTTACAACGCATACTTTTACAACGCATACCTTTACAGCGCATTTTTTACACCGCAACATCCATTACAACACATTCCATTACAACGCATGCCATTACAACGAATTCTTTGAAACTACCTTTACAACGCATTCCACTACAACACATACTACATTTACAACGCATACCATTGCAACGCATACCATTACATTGCATGTATGGTAAGTATTGGATAGTGTAGGGGTAAAAATTACAATTGTAACTCCAGGGGGGTGCAACAGTAGGGTAAGTGTTGGGTAATGTAGGGATAAAAGTTACTATTCTAACTCCAGGGGGTGCAACAGTAGGGTAAGTATTGGATAGTATAGGGGTAAAAATTACTATTCTAACTCCAGGGGGTGCAACAGTAGGGTTAGTGTTGGATACTGTAGGTATGCGTTGTAATGACATGCCTTGTAGTGGTATGCGTTGTAGTGACATGTGTTGTAATGGTTGCGTTGTAATGGCATGCGTTGTAATGTAATGTAATGGATGTTGTAAAAGTTTAGTTGTAAAGGTAGTGCATTGTAAAAGTTATGTTGTAAGTGTTGTTTCCCATTTTACAGCCACGCTGTCTATGGTTCAAAGAATTAGCCCCCCCCCAAAATATTTTTCAGCCCCCATCTGAAATTTGGCTCTAGTTGCCCGCCTGGGTAAGACTGCTGGTCAGCTCGGTTGTGCCCCAATTTAGTGGTGTACAATGTTTTAAAATAAGATAGGAATTCCATATGGATATACAAAGGGTCCTTGATTTGGTGTCCTGTCACTGAACGTAGCTCGGTAATGTATGCTTTAGAGTAGGGGAGTCGGATCATTTGCGCCAATACTCGCCCAGGGCGGCCCCCCACCCCGTAAACCTTAGCGTTATGATATTTCCCCATGAAAAGTATTTCTCTCCCAGCAGTATCTCTGTATTCCAAGAGCAGACCTGCTCTCTTTTTATCTCGACCCGGGTCGGCCGCCGAAAGCTGCCCAGTGTCCAGGGATTCAAGTTCCCTTTCCAGACGGCAAGCGTACCACAAAGGTCCCGGAGCACGCCAGAGCTCTTAGACATACACACCCCTCTCATGTAAGCTTTAAAGTCCTACTATAACATTGCCTCGGAGTCCACTGACCCAGTGTTTATGTTAAAGTAGTCTTCAATTGCCTCCCGAAGTTCCTGCCTGAACACCTCATCATGTAAGGCACGGCTGGGGAACCTCCACTGCCTTTCTAAACCCACAGGGCGAGGGACCCTCAACGACAGTAGAACGGAGGAGTGATCAGAATATGTCCTGGGAAGTGTCTGGAGACCATGGAACCAATGAGAAATCTCTGGGATGTCAGCCAATAGTCGATCCTATTGTATAATGTGTGTATGTAGTGTGACACAGATCATGTGTGAGACCCAAGTCTAGTAAGGAAAATTGCTTGCACAGGGACTTTAAGGCTTTACGTGCCTGTGGTTTGGGGTATGGGGCAGTTGAAGTGCTATCTGCAGTTCAGTTGAGGGCAATATTAAAATTGCCCCCTAAGAGTAGGGGCACAGGGCCAATCTGCATCAACCTAGAGAGTAATGAATAATAAAAATCAGGGGAATCGATGTTGGGGCCGTAGACACATGTCAACGCTACCTGGTGGCTCATCAGTGTGCCTGGTGTGGCAGGTAAAGGGGATACGCTTATGTATGAGAATGGCTGTGCCCCTGGCATAATTGATTGTAATTCGCAAAAAATCTGTTCGGCCCCAATTAGTAGCGAACCGGGTCAGATCACTGATGGGGAGATGTGTCTCCTGCAAGAAGGCTATATCAACCCTGTGCCGGAGTAAATAATAGATGACCTGCCTCCTTTTATGAATATTGTTTAAGCCCTGGACATTCCATGTCGCTAGGCTAACGCTCGAAGGGCCAGAGTTGTAACCTAACTGTGCCATGATGTTGGCGTGGTATGGAGAACAATGAATAACAAATACGTGTACATGCCAGATGCGCCTATGGACAAAAGTGCAATAGACTCAGTGCAAAGCAACAATAGCCAAACCCCTCCCGCCACCCCCACCCAGCCTTCCCGCCCAACTAGAGAGGCAATACCAACTTTTCCAAAGCAGTGCATGGTACCAGTAGTACCAGCAACATAGTGAAAAACAAACAATTAGGGTACATTTCGTCGTCACAAAACTATAGCTAGGTGTACACCAAAAGGGGGGGGGGGGGGGGTTAACTTTCCTACGGCCTATTAACATGTGCAGAATAGTATACAGAACGAGCCAAATCCCAATATCTAACATCCAGTAATCAAATCCGCTGCATATACAAGAAAAGCAAGAATCTAGTAGTATCCTTCTCTGTGGAGCGTTTGTTATTGAGTTTGTAAGTATTGCAAAATTCCTGCACCTCTGTAGGATTCTCAAAACTCGGGCCCATCCATTGACCTCCACTCGCAGCCTAGCAGGATACAGCATACCGTATTCAGCCCAAGGTTCCTGAGAGTCGCTTTAACAAGATATTTCCTCCTTGCGTCCTGTACCATTGTGGTAAAGTCCGGGCATAGAGACAATTTGGAGCCCTGGCAAGAGGTTTCGCCGTGCTCACGTGCCAATCGCAGTGCTGTATCCCTGACTCTGAAGTTCATTATGCGGGCGATTATGGGCCTGGGCTGGCACCCTGAGTTAGGTCTGTGGCCAAGTGACCTATGGGCATGCTCAACCACAAAACCTGGAGTGAAGGCCTCTCTACCAAACAAGTCAATCAGGATCGTCTCCACCATGTTGTCCATGCGTACAGCAACTGTAGATTCGGGAACGCCCAAAAAGCGAATGTTGTTACGGCGACTACGCTCTTCCAAATCCTCATTCTTTATTGCAATATCCTTGAGGATATGCTCCATGCGGTCGATCCTTTTCAAAGATTGCGCCATCCCATCCTTCAGATCCGATGTGCAGGATTCTACCACGTCGAGGTGCCGGTCATGCACCCGGGCCTTTGTACCCAGCTCTGCCATGTGTTTGTCCAAAGTGTCGAAGCGCACATCTAGCGCTTTGAATCCTGCCCTCATCTCCAGTAGCGGTGGGCCTAACTGGCTCATGTTGTCCTCTAGAATGAAGGATGGCTGCACACCTTCCGCCATGACGCTAGGCTGGTCACTGGTAGCTTCCACTATCTATTCAAAGGGAAGTAGGCGCTGTTTAAGGTCTTTGAGGCCCATGCTGTGACAGCACAGGAGGATCTGAATAAGGTGTGTGGATCAAGTCCTGTTATTGGGATGCTGAAGAAGTGCAACAGGCGGTACGTTTGTGTAGTAGGCAACTTACAGGATGGCTTAGTCCAGTACAGTGCAGGCATCCGACCGCTATGCAAGTCAGGACTGTGTCTGGAGAAGCGTGCAGGAAGGCGTAGACGCAACAGTCTGCCCAGGTCTGTGTAGGTTAAGCGCAACTGTGCAGTGGTGCAGTGTAGTTGCACCGGGATGATCAAAGCACGGGTAGGTGTCTCTTATTCGCCTACATGGGCGCCGCGTTTGGAACGTGCCAGCTGTGCACTACCCCTGTTGTGTTTTCCAGGCGTGGGTGAGTTCATGCAGGCAGTGAACTGGGGTTTTCCGGCCGGGAGAGGGAGGAAGGGGGGGTGGCACAAATCGCGCCCAGGTGCCAGAACACAGTGAAGTTTGTACCTCCAAGCGGCTGGATCAGATGGCGCACGCGAGGCCGCGGTTGAGGCCTGCACTAAAACGAGCGCACAGGCCCCTTCATGTCAATCTATGGGGGCACGTCGCGTACACTACGCGGGAGGCCAAACGGACCCCCCCGGATAGCCGGACGCTCGCTAAGCTGCTCTGTGTAACCCGGGCACCCTGGAGCGCACACTGCAACTCACCGCACCGCACCGCCCCCGCCCAGGCTTATGCTTGTCTCCTCAGTCAGCCGCAGATGTTGCTCCCGGGTATCTCTGCCTCGCCACCATTTTACCCTCCGCTCCGGCTGAGCGCGATATAATGCTCGTCTGTTGAGCTGCATATGGGCTCTTCCGACTACCGCCACTGATACCAGGCTGTCTCTGCTCTGTGTCCCAGGCTGTTACGAAGTTTTGAACCGCATTGGGGTCCGGGAAAAGGCCACTCTGTTACGGCGGCCGGGAGAGCTTCAGCTCCGTGCGACCATCCCGATCCACGGCTTAGCCACGCCCCGCATTAGTGCATTGTTGTGTAACTATGGGCCAGATGTGCTAAGAAATCGATTTGCAATTACCTAACTGCAAATCCTTGAGATTCGCAATTAGGAAATTGCAAAACGGCATGTACGAAAGTGTGTTGAAAACTTTCTGCGATTCCTAGTGGGTCGCAAATGACCTACCTCATGAATATTAATGAGGGAGGTCGCAATTTGAGACTCATTAGGAATCGCAATAATCACAGGGATGATGGCCTGCTGAGGTCAGCTGATCACTATGTCTGTGATGTGATTGCTTTTAAATATAGCAATCTTTTTTTTCTGTAAAGCATCCCGTTTTCGTTGAAGGGAAACAAAATGCCTTAACCCCATGGCTGCATGATTAAAAAAGAAAAGTGAAAAGTTTTCTTTTCATTTTTTAAGAGCAGGCAGTGGTCTAAAAATGTGTTTGCCTATATTCACAAAGAGGAACGGGTCCCTTGGGGACCGCTTTCCATTTGTGAATGGGTTACAACTGTGAATGTTTTGCGACCACATTCGTGGTGTTCCAACACATTCCTACATACCAGTGCGGCTCACGAATAGGAAGGGACGCCCTAAACACGTCTCTTCCTAATATGTACTCGCAAACCTTATTTTGTGAATCAGTAATCAGTAATAGGTTACTAACTCGCAAAATAGGGTTGGTATATATCGAAAGGCATGTTACAGGTCGCAAATGCTTTGTACATCTGGCCCTTGGGGTCTTAAATAATGTTGTAGGAGTCCAACACTTGTGAACTGCCTTTTGTCTCCCTTTCTTCTGAGATGCCTTGGGATTGATTTTTGGCAGTGGCGCACTGTTGTCAGATATTTTGTGTGTGATTCCTTGCAGGTGTGTGAAGCCTTGCACTAGTGCAGGGGTGTAATGCAGGCTCTTCCGTCTCTGTGGCACAGAGGTAAACCCCTTCAGTCTAAAGCCTGCAGATACCAGGGAGATATGGGAGTCTTGGTGGGCTTTGTCACACTTTGCACGGGTCCCATCATTTTGTGTTACACCACTGCACTAGTGCAGTGCTGCTGTGTGACTACTGGTCTCAAATACTGTTGTAGAACCCAAGCACTAGTGCACTGCCTTTTGGCTCCCTTCTGTGCCTTGTGTTTGATTTTTTGCACGAGTTCACTGTTGCTGTCAGATACTTTGCGTGTGGATCCTTGCAGGTGTATGATGCCTTGCACTAGTGCAGGGGAGTAATTCAGGCTCTGGAGTCTCTATGGCACAGCTGTGGACCCCTTCAGTCTAAAGCCCATAGATACCTATGAGATATGGGAGTCTCGGCGGGATCTGTCACATTTGCATGGAGGTCCATCATTTTGTGTTACACCACTGCAGTAGTGCAACGCTGTGTGACCACGGGTTTCAGATAATGTTGTAGGAACCCAAGCACTAGTGAACTGCCTTTTGGCTCCCCTTCTTCTGAGAATCTTTGTGTTTCATTTTTTGCACCAGTGCACTGTTGCTGTCAGATACTTTGCGTGTTGATCCTTGCGGGTGTGTGAAGCCTTGCACTAGTGCAGGGGTGTAATGCAGGCCCTGCAGCCTATGTGGAACAGGCGTGGACCCCTTCAGTCTAAAGTCTATAGATAGCTGTTAGATATGGGAGTCTAGGTAGGCTTAGTTACATGTTACATGGGGGCCCATCATTTTGTCTTACACCACTGCACTAGTGCAACGCTGTGTTACTGGGGGTCTCAGATAATGTTGTAGGAACCCAAGCACTAGTGAACTGCCTTATGGCTCCCCTTCCTCTGAGATGGCTTGTGTTTGCTTGTTTGCAGTAGTGCACTGTTGTCAGATATTTTGTGTGTGAATCCTTGAGGGTGTATGATGCCTTGCAGTAGTGCAGGGGTGTAATGCAGGCCTGCAGGACCCCTGCAGTCGAAAGCCTATAGATACCTGTTAGATATGGAAGTCTAAATGGGCTTTGTCACATTTTGCACGGGCCCCATCACTTTATGTTACCCAACCGCACTGGTGCAGCGCAGTGTGAGAACAGTGCAAGCTTCCATTGCACACCCTCTCTCCTCATGGAGCGACGGCTGGGGCTGGAGTTAGGATTTCTGGCCAGACTCCCTCCTTGGCCGCTGCTCACTCATCATCTGCATGCATGTGTTTATTGTCCTGCCGCAGTGACGTGGGGTGAACGGTCAGGAATAACATGTCTGTGGGGATACAGGAGCCAGAGCATTTAGCTGACCTTAGCCCAGGCTGTCTCGGGTGCTAGGACAGACGCCGTGTCCCTGCCCTAGACAGGCCTCCAGCTGCAGGCTCCGCGAGGCCTCCCCAGGGTGTCGCCGGGTGTTAACCGGGCCGGAGACCTCCTACTGGACTCTCTCCGGGTCATCAGAGGGTCAAGACGGGAGTCCATATTTAAACGGAGTCAGTCAGTATGTGCCGAGCCTGGAGCTCAGAGGCCACCCACTACCATCCGTGTGCCATGCAACAAAACTACAGCAGCAGCAGCAGCAGTGACATCACGTGCCCTTTCACCCGAGATGACGTCTCTATGGAAAATAGTGACATCACGTGCCCTTTCACCCGGCCCTTTCACCCAAGATGACGTCTCTATGCAAAATAGTGACATCACGTGCGCTTTCACCCAAGATGATGTCTCTATGGAAAATAAACGTATTGAAAATGTCTCATGTAAATAAACAGCTGGATAACAGTCACACACAGCCAGGTACCAAAATACTAGCAAGAGCGAGAGCAGGCCCGGGTCGAAAACAGGATGGATGACCCCCCCCCCCCCCCCCCAATTACCCCCCTCCCTCACCTCCCCCCGCCCCCCACCACCTCCCCCGGGGCTTTTTGCCAGCAACATTGAAGAAGTACTGTTGCAGCCGTCATTTTACACCGATGTCACCTCCCATCCACCCAATACACGTGAATTACAAAATGGCGTATATGTTAGGAGAGCTCTGATGAACGCCCAGAGAGCAGAAATGCTACCACTACTATTGCTGCTGCTGCTGCTGCCAGTGCCACTACTGCTAATACTACTGCTGCTATTACAACTACTGCTACTACTACATAATCCAGTGTTTGTAAAGTGCGAACTAATCACCCCTAAGGGTTTCAAGGCGCTGGGAGCTGGGCTGAGCTGCCACCGGTGATCGGACCGTGAGCCCTGTGCTCCAGAGTCAGCCACCCTAGATGCTGCCACACCTCTCCCTACTACTGTTGCTACTACTTCTACTGCTACTACTACTAATGATACGAATAATAATAATACTCTGTAGTTGCTGTTTGGTTAGATTTTAGCTTTATAAATCAAAGACATACGAATAATACAAATATTCATAATGCTGCCTGTCTGTCACACCCTTGTGCACTGGCATGGCTTCATGGCGCTGTGGGCTGTGTTGACTGGGTTCTCACACGTGCTGTGGTCACGGTGAGATGAAGGAGCCGCACTGGATCAATGCTCGAGGACTGGGGGAGGACACGAATGGCGGCTGTGCTGCACCACTGAGCTGTGTGTAACAGTGTGGGATGGTGTGATCCTGAGATCAGTGTGTGGTGGTGCTGTCTGTGCTGTGCTGGGAAGGTCTCTCACTGGTGAGTTAGCTCTATCGATACTGGACCCTGCGTCAAGGCGCATCCGCACAAGCGCTTTGTCAATGAACACACTTTAATGCAAGAGCCCAGTTGAAGGCCGTACACAGATGCAGATGGTGGCCTGTGAGTGAGTGGGCTGCTGGTCGGTTGTACAAAAACAGCTTCCTTTTCCATCATGCACACAAAGCGCAGATGTTTCCTCGAGAGAATGAGGACATTGGTGAGACAGGACTGGTAGGAATTCCCGTGGTTAGTTACTGATGTTTTCTCCTGGATTGACTGATATCCTGGCCAGCTTTGTCCCAGATGCATATCACCTTGTAGCATTAAAGGAGAGGCTGCCCGCGCTCCCTACAGACCAGGGTACCAGGTACTCCATCTGACGGAAGGGGGTCTCCAAACCCCCTTTACTCTCTTGGGCAGGTTGGCCGAGCAGGAAAGGTTTAGTCGACAGAACATGGAGTGAAGTTTGACAAAATGACTCCACACACAATCAATCTGAATGTCCAGTCGCAGCTGCTAACAAGGAATAACTCTTTAATAATGATAGTATAGTTACAAGGAAGATTATGAGTGAAAAGGACCTGCTAAAGAGAAATTGAAGAAGGAACTTTGAAGTCCATGCCTTGTACCCTGAATGCTCTTGTAGAAGCCACCAGGAAGTAAGATTTCAGGCTGGTCAATGATCTGGGCAGTTGTGAATTTAAATCTCTGCCTGGGCAGTACCACAGGACACCAGTGGTCAAGTTTGCAAGCGTCTTTGAGATTTAGCGTGTGGCCATTGGTCAGACGTCTACAGCCAGTGAGTGGGGTGGATTATAATCAGTCTTTAGATGCTGTGCATGGAGGTCAGGGGTATCTATGGGGACTGTTTCCTGCTCGTGGAGGATCATGGCTAGCTTGGCAGAGAACAGAATAGGAGTTTCGTTTAGTGAGGGACCGCTGTTTGTTTACTATGCATGGTTCAACAGCTTCTTCCTCCCCATTGCTGAAGAGGCTGCCTGGATGGAAAGATTAGTAAATCCCCCTAGCAGTGGAGCAGGAACAAAGAACTGGGGATTGAGCATGGCCATGATGTTGTGCTGACAGGCGCGCAGTCATCACCTTCAGTCACATGGCTCACATATTCACCACATACTTTCGTTGTGGAAGGATATACGGTGCCAGTTACAGGAGAGGCCTTATCGGATTTTACATGGAGGGAGTCGGTAGACCAAATCCTGGGGTTACAGCCTCATTGTAGTTCCTAAAGCTATAATCCTCTGCCACAAGCCAGGAGCCACTTGTAAGATTTCCCATCTGCAGACAAAGTGACATCACTTCCTGTGCAGGAAGTGAAAAAACTCAAATTCCCATAATTGACCTGCACAGGAAGTGACATTACTGGTTTCCCACAAAAACTGTCTTTGAAAGAAAAAGCCAAGTAAGAGGACTACATTTCCGTCACCCATCAGCACAGAAAATGACATCACTGGATCTCCCAGCATCCATCTGCAAAGGAAGTGACATCACAGGATTTCCCATCATCCATCTGCACAGAAAGTGACATCACCGGATTTCTGCCCATGCGCTCTTTCCCAATTCCAGTACCTATTCAATGTCAGCAGCATTGCTGACTCATAGCAAGCACACACAGTGGGTGCGCCAAAGGCAAGCCCATCTGCATGAGGAAAAGTGTTCTTCTGATCGGCATCATTTGTACCGAGACTCCTTTACTTTTTCATTGCCATCTTGTGTCAAACACTTCCACACGACCCACCTGGTTGTTTCTGCTGATGCCTGAGGAAAATCTAACTAACACAACAACAGCCATCTCGCAGCCTGCATTTCTGCCCAGGAGCTGTCACACACCCAACCCCCCCTGTTCTTGCAGTTCAAGAGAAAGCCATGAGATACTCACACCCTGTGTAAATGATTTGTTTTCCATCTCCTGCTCCCAGCCTGGTAAACATCCTTGACACCGTGATCAGGTTATCTGGACAATGGTCTGACTGCTGGGCCTTGATCAGGGTGATTAAACAATGACCTGAAAGACCGGGCTTTGATCAGGGTGATTAAACAATGACCTGAAAGACTGAGCCTTGATCAAGCCGAGTGAACAATGATTTGTGTACCAAGCCTTGACCAGGTCACCATCTACAAACGTCGTCTGGATCTGGTTATCAACTGCAAACACTGCCCTGATTGAACAATGAACTAACAGCCAAAAGACTGAGATGAAAAAGTATAAAAGGCTTGTAAGCTGCTGAGTAAAGCAGCAGCCTCCTCTGTCTTGTTTCTGATGAGCTTGAGACTCTGTTCCATAGCGCGGGCTATTTGAATAAATCTGGGATCCTCCTGCAGACGAAGGCTCCTGTGTCTCCTTTTACTACGTATGAATGGTATGGAAGGCTTGGGCGGTTCCCCCACCGCCGAGACCCAGTAAGTGGGTTAATCCGGTTCTTCAAATGGCGCCTGAACAGCGACTTCACAAGCACGAAGGTCAGGCCCGGTGGATGTGAGGAGGTGCATGGAGAGACTCCGACGGAGGTACCCTACCTGAGGGATTCTTGCAATCCGGTAAGCTGAATGACTCACCCGCTGTTCCTCCCCACCCGGTCTGGGCCACATGACCGCGTTCTCGCTGGGGTCCCCTAGCAAATAAATTCTGGAGCAGGACACAGCCCTACGTCTGCAGAAGGGAACTACCCCTGTAAGGTAAGGGTGGAATGATCACCCACCAAGTCTGTATGATTCTGTTATTGACTTCTGCAAAAGCCAAGTTGTTATTGACTTTTGCAAAAGCCAAGCAAGCGAGGTGAGTTTTTTAAAACCCGCTGGTGTCTGTTCTGTATTATTCTGCTGTTATTGACTTTTGCAAAAGCGAAACAAGCGAGGTGAGTTTTAGAACCCGCTGGTGTCTGTTATCTGTTTTCAAGCATGCCAGTCATTAGTAAATTGAAGAGATTATGTTGCTATATGTGTACGCAGGACTCCCAGCTGGAGGCAGCTTGTCCGCTTCCTCCAGAAGGGGCCCCTGGCCATACGATGTATGTTAAACATGGCCCTTCTGCCATAATGTTTTCCTCATTCTGGGTAAAATATACGAAACAAAGTAACGCGGATTACAGTGGCCACTTTATGGCTCCTTTAATTCCCAAGTTCTCGCCAACTTAGAGGAACAATTAATGAAAAGGAAAACGCGCCCGTCTATGTTTGAATCTGTCCGATTTTGGAGGAAAGAGATAGAGGAGAGAGCTAGAAAGCAGAAGGCTCAAGAAAGAAAACAAGAACGTATGTCAATGGCCGACCACGCCAGAGAAAATTTACAAAATCAAATGACAAAATCAGTAGAAATAGCCGATAGGGAGCATGGGACCCGGGTACAAAAATGTTATCCAGCTCGTGAGGAGAAAGGAAAGGGCCATATGGAAGGGGGAGAAGAAGGTGATTCCTTGCTTGATACCATGCTAGAAAGCCCTCCTGCATATGCCCCAATGAACCCTGCCCTGACGCCTCACACCCCGCATGTCCCCCTGCCACCGCCCAATCCTGCCCCCACTGCCCCTCTTACTGTTCTCCCTGCCACACCATCCCTCTCGATTTTTACTATGACACCGACCACGCCCGCTAACCCTGTCGTCGCTGCGGGAATGACAATAAGTCTCCATCCGCCCAACCCCTGTGGCTTTACCCCTACACGCCCTTTTCCTGCTTCCCTGTGGTCTACAGTTAAGCAGGATTTATATACATTGTTGAATTCCCCCCGATTGGCCTCCTTGCGCTCTGCAGTCAGCTTTTCGTCGCTTCGAGGAAATGACCTACAGAGACAACAGTGTGAATGTTGGATAAGTAACGGTAATATTTATGCCTTTAAAGAAATATGGTCCACCATTTCTCAGTGGACGATTATGGAACAGATCACCTGGGCCGAATACATGTGTACCCTGGTGATGCAAAGGTTTGAGAATGCGCTTATGCAGATACCCACCGGATTAATGGACCTTAGGTCGCAAATAAAAAGAGGCGAGGTTCAGGGAGAGGGGATGTTTGGCACTATGTCTGCTTTAATGGCTTACCGTGATATGACTGCTTTTCCCAACACCCCTCTAGAAACAGTTATGCCAATGAGAGAGGCGGCCCCTGTTTTTGTTAACTTACTTACCGATGCCCAAAATAATGGCCGAGGGGCTGTTGAAGCACACTGGCGCAGGCTTTGGGTTCATGTTCCTTGGAAAAGGTCAGAAGTAATGCAGTTAAAAGGCAATTTCCAGATCCCTGGAAGAATCTGGCTGCCTTTTACAGAGAATTAGGTCAGATTGTATCTGCAGGTACTCTCGATCTTGAGGATATAGATTTACTTTTTGGTACAGTTGTCCCCACTGAAATTTGGGACAAAATTCGACATACTGACCATGAAGTAGCGTTAGGAGATAAATGGGCTGACCTAGAGGCTGTGGAAGAAGCAAGGGTAGGAGGGACTAAACCAGAGGCTGCTATCCTAACTTTGATACCATGCTAGAAAGCCCTCCTGCATATGCCCCAATGTACCCTGCCCTGACGCCTCGCACCACGCATGTCCCCCTGCCACCGCCCAATCCTGCCCCCACTGCCCCTCTTACTGTTCTCCCTGCCACACCATCCCTCTTGATTTTTCCTATGACACCGACCACGCCCGCTAACCCTGTCCTCACTGCGGGAATGACAATAAGTCTCCATCTGCCCCACCCCTGCGGTTAGGGATCCTAAGACTAAGGCACTTCAGCAGCTGGCTTACCCTCCCCGAGGTCCCTATGCCCATGGGAATTTCAGACCTCAACCCCAACCCCCTCCGAGGGTTCGCCAGTCTACCCCCTCCAGCCCTCAACGTACGGGAGTCCTCCAAACAGATCAGTGTGCTTACTGTAAGGGGTACGCCCATTGGATAGATGAGTGTCCTGTGTTAGCTGAAAACATCCGAACTGGGAAGACTCGGCCTCGCGCTCCCAGGGAGAGAAGGCCGACTAGGGACCTTGGCCCGCCCCATCCACAGGATAAAGAACGCAGGCCCAGTGATGACGCTCCCATCTGGCAGCGCCCGGCCAATAGGTTTGATGGGTACGAAGCAACACGCAGTCATTACAATGACGATTATGATTAAATTGATGAGATAGGGTCCTACCAAGCATAGGACAGCCAGGAAAGGGGTATTACCAGAGTGCAAATTCCGGTGGATCAAAGGGGCCTGTATGTTCAAATGTCAGTTGTGGGCAATGATCAGAATTTTCTTTTGGATACAGGGGCCACCAGGTAAGTATGGGCGGAAAATCCGTTCCGCTCGCGGATTTTGCGGATTTTCGGGAAATTCGCAATCCGCGAGATTCGCGAATCTCCCGCAAAATCCGCAAATCCGCGAGCAGCGGATTTTGCTCGCACTGCTCGCACTGTTCGCGTGAGTTCGCGCCCCGCGAATAAGTGCAAAATTGCAGAAATACGATCTTAGCAAAACTGAAAGTAACTACTTACCAGGTTCAAAAGTTCAGGCTCATCATTAGTAGCCATTTCCTGTAGTGCTTCCTGAGGGGCCCCTCCAGAGTTCAGTTGCCAGTTGAAACTATTATGTGACCCTGCTCTGAACCTCAGAATAGTTACACATATGCCA
Organism: Lissotriton vulgaris; assembly: GCF_964263255.1. NCBI lineage: Eukaryota > Metazoa > Chordata > Amphibia > Caudata > Salamandridae > Lissotriton > Lissotriton vulgaris. The sequence continues at coordinate 18,137 of NW_028252406.1, read as the reverse complement.
CAAAGGTCCTGAATTACAGCTAAGGGAGACAAGCAGGAGCCAGGCTGGAAGTTAAAATCCATTAATCAGCCCCTAATTCATTATTGTCAGTTGGGGCAGGGCAGGTGTTGTAACTAATTTTGCAACAATGAAAGCACTTAGCAAGTGCAAAAGATCACTAATCAGGGAGCACTAAGGAAGCAGGTGCCAGCTAAAAAAATATTCTGTGACACATTAATCAGCCCCAAATTAATTCAGGTCACTTGAGGCAGGGAAGGTGTGCTTTGCTTTGCCGAAAATAATGTACACTGGACAACCAGAGGGTGTGGTGATGAAACAGAGGGTGGCATGGGTGGGCCAGAGGGTGGCATGAGTAGTCAGAGAGTGGCAGTGGTGACAGAGAGTGGCAGTGATGAAGAAGAGTGTCCCAAACAGGCTGGACACGTAGAAACAACAAGTTCGCAAAACTTGCGACCCGACAGGTAAGTTCGCAAATTGCGAAATTGTAAAAACCCTCGCGAACTGGCAGAAACACGGGCGAACACAAAAAAAAAATCCGCAAATTCGCGGGAATTCGCGGATTTTGCGGATTGCGAATCCGCAAATCCGCAAAATTCGCGAACGCGAGATCCGCAAAATTCGCCCATGCTTACCACCAGGTCTTCTATTGCACGTCTGTCAGTCCCGGAGGCACCCCTTTCCGGCAATATAAAGGTCTCTGTGGGTTTTGCAGTAACAACTGTGACCAGCCCTGTCTCTGAACCCCTTCCTCTCAATAATGGCCCTGCACATGTTGACGCTCCTTTGGTCCTTACTACAGGTTGCAGTGAAAACTTGTTAGGCATGGATTTACTGAAAGCTCTGTATGCAACCATATCATGTAGTCACCAAGGTGTATCCCTAACAATTTCTCCCACCGCAGCTTCCTTTATGTACCTGTCCGGTCCCCTCCCACCAGAGTTGCAGTCTTTACTTTCCTCCCTCTGGGCATCATCAGACACTGATGTAGGGTGTCTCAACATACCCCCTCATGTGGTACGCATCCAGCCAGGTGCACTTCTCACCCACCTCCAGCAGTATCGACTGCCCGCGGAAGGAGAAAGGGCCCTTTTAACAATAATATCTGAATTAATGGACAAGGGTGTAGTGGAGGAAACACGTGGCAATATCTGTAACTGTCCCATTATTCCCGTTCTTAAAAATACAAATGGAGATGCTCTCTCCCCTAAAATATACCGATTCGTGATTGACCTGAGAGCCCTTCACAAAATAACAATATCCCAATATGCTGTTGTCCCAGACATTACAGCCCTTATAACGATGGTCCCTTCTGATGCAACGCAGTTCTCTGTCATAGACCTGAAGAATGTTTTTTTCAGCATTCCTATACATCCTGACAGCAGACATTTTTTTGGTTTCTCCCTTGGGGACGGAGCTTTAGATTCTGCCGCGCCCCTCAAGGTTTCACAGAGAGCACCAGTATCTATAGTCAAGCCCTTAAAAGTCAACTAGATTCCTTGGAACTACCTGATAATTCCACCCTATTACAATATGTAGATGACCTACTCAGTGCTGCAAATTCTGCCCCAGCATGTAAAGAAGCTACTCTCTGTTTGTTACGCCACCTTGCCCTTCATAATCACAAAGTCTCTTTGAAAAAGCTTCAGTTTTGTCAAGAGAAGGTGATCTATTTAGGTCATATTCTCTCGAAGGAGGGAAGGCAGCTCACCGCTGATCGTGTAGCCATTATCAATGCTATGACGGCCCCACGAACACAAAAGCAGGTGTGAGCCTTCATAGGCCTAACCTCATACTGTAGACAGTGGATTTCCAATTTTTCAGCCATGGTCAAACCTCTTCTTGCCCTCACCACTAAATACATATCAGACAGTTCCTTTCCATGGACTAGAGAGCATGCCCATGAGGTTCTTTAATTAAGACTCCATTTCACATTTTCCGCCATTTTGTGTTGCCTTTACACAGGCTGCTCGATTCACGAAGTGTCTCTGCCCCTTAGACTGCAATGTGTCAAAAACCCCCTCGTCCTTGTCTTGAAACCCATCTCAGACACCAGCCGGCCTAACTAATCCTTGTCTGGACTACCTAATCTCTATATCAACTATCTGTCAGTCTTTAGTATTCTTCTCTTGCCGTATCTTATCTTTTGGCCTTCGCAATTCTCTCCTTGTGTTTTCCTATTTTACAACCTTTCTTTTGAAGCATACGGACATGTCCTGCCATTGCAACACTGAACCATGGGTACCAGTATTTCTAAACTCTGGGGGCTGGATAACACACAAACATGTAAGCAGAGAGCATTCTGGTTGCACAACACCTTGTTTTCAAACTCTTCTGATTGGCTAAAACTTTGTGCATTGGGTGTATGTTTGTACAGATGTATTTTGGATATAAAAGTTTGTGAACCAGGGAGTAAAGTGGCAGTCTCCTGAGAATCTACTTGGTTTACTTCTTGGACAACTGTGATTAGCTGCAGCTAATAAACTTGGTCTTTCTACGCCAACAGAGTATTCCGTGTCTCTGTGAAACAAGGCAGGTGAACTCAAAGATTTCAGGCGTGCCCTGCGCCGCCAGGCCCTAAGGCCCGGCTCTTCAATTGGCGGCCCAACGTGAGGCGGCTTCAGAGGTAGTGGTTGAGCTCAAGGATCGTGAGAAGCCCCGCAGAAAAATTCCAGAGGAGGCGCCCCCACACCAGCGACCCCTGTATGTTGAAAAGTGGACCGATGGTCTTTTGAAGTGTGGCTTCTCCTTTCCAAGGGCTGCTGGTGACTGCTGCCCTAACTGCTGTCCTGCCTTGGTCCCTTTTGGTGATGACTGGTATTGCAAGACGTTAGACGGACCTCTGTTGGCGTGAGAAGACATTTTGTTAAGTATTCGTGGGTAGCGCCCACTTCTTTGTTTTTGGATTCTTTGATTCGATTATTGCAATAACCGAAGCCAAGGGGTGAGTAAGTTTGTACTGTTATGATTAGCCCCTTGTTGTTTGTACAGGAGCCAGTGAAATAACAATGCCTGGTTTCAGTAAGTTTAGGAAATTGTGTTGTTTTGGTTGCGATAGGGACTCCCGACTGGAGGACTCTTGTCCAATTCCTCCGGCTGGAACTTCTACTTATGAGCTCTATTCTAAACATGGTGTGGGCCCTATCACCTTTAATGAAGTGTGGGTTCGCTATACAAAGAAAGATGGAGTTTTACAGTGGCCACATAATGGTAGTTTTGAGCCTGACATTCTAGATAATTTAGAAGCTACTTTGTTTAAAAGAAAAGCCCGGCCGGCTATGTTTGACTCTTTTCGCCTTTGGCGCAAGGAAGCCAAACAGAAAGAAATTAAACAGGCAGAAAGAGATAGGAAAGAAAGAGGCATGACTGTTATACAGGATGCCCAGCAGTTTAAGGATGATGAAATAGATTAGGCAATTGAGGCCTCAGATAGACAACATCGCATGGCAATCGATAAATGTTACCCGGTGCTGCCAACTTCTCCCCCAAATACTGATACTGATCTTGAGAAGGATCCTTTAATGTCCCACTTGTTAAGATCGCCCCCGCCCTATGTACATGGTGCTAATGCACCCCCGCTTTTGTTACCCGTCCAGCAACCTGTTATTCTCGCACCAGCTCCAGCTCCTGCACCTCCACTACAGCCCTTTGTGGCACTACCACTACCGCCAGCTTCTCTACCTCCAGCTCCTCTGCCTTCGGCTCCCTTGCCTCCGACTTCTTTGCCTCAGCCTCCTTTGCCCTCGACGTCCGTTCTACCTGTTGCCTCTTCTGCTCCGCCTCATACCTTATCTCCTGTTTTTCTGCCAACTTCCCCTTCGTCCGTCAGCGGATGGTTGAGACTGTTTCTGGTCTCTTTTCTCCTCTCTTTGGGTCAGTAAGTCTGACTCCTGTTCTTCCCCGTAGGCAGACCCGTAGTTTACTCCCAGGTTCCCAAGAACGAGATGCGTCAGATCTCCTTGCCCGCAAGTGGATTATGAATAGTCCCGAGTATACTGTACGAGATATTATGGATACTTTTGAGCAGTGGGATGCCCCTATACAAAGATTTGTTTTTGACGCCATGTGTGGCATTTTAGGTCAGGAATGGGAGGCTGCGGGATTGGGTTTAGCTCCCAAGGGTTTGCTGGATATTAGAACTGATTTTGATAAGGGAATTGTTGTGGGTCCTGAGGTTGAAGATGCTATACAGATACTTGTCACCTTCAGATCGATGTTTATTTCCCGGTCTTTGTCTGAACCTGATCCTTCTTTTAGGCGCAAACTGAAACACTACCCTATGCGAGAGGTTCCCCCAGTGTGGAGAGAAGCGGTTCCAGCCCAGGATGGTAATCAGCCTATACCAGCTCACTTCCAACGTATATGGGTACATGCACCATGGAAGAGATCTGAGGTGCTGGCCCTTAAACAGTCTTTACCTGACCCCCGTAAAAACCCTGCTGGTTACTACAAAGAATTATCTCAGACTGTTGATGCTTGCATTATGAATTTGGCTGACATAGATATGTTGATGGAAAATGTTGTCCCACAACCATTGTGGGCCAGGATTCGGAAAGAGGACCTCGTCCAAGAATTAGGAGGTGATTGGAATGCTATACTGGCTGCTGATAGACTCCAGGTGGGCGTTGCTAAACCTGATGATTTAGTTGCACAACTTCCTGGTAGTATTATTACCTTAATGAAAACTATGATGCCCGCTCTGCGAGTTAATTGGGATAAGTTAGCTGCCTGTAAGCAGAAGAAAGATGAGAGTGTCTCCGACTTCTTTACTCGTTTTGAAGAAACGTTCCTTGATCACAGTGGTCAGGATATGAGCACAGAGGGGGGACAACGATTGTTCGTAGATACATTTGTATTTAATTTGCTTCCCGAACTCTCTAATAAATTAAAAGATTCTGAAAGTTCATGTGCTGTTTCTTCTTCAGCCCAGATATTGGCTACTGCTCAGTATTATGAAAATAGGGATAAGGAGGAGAAGGATAAACTTGATAAAAAGACCAAAGAATTAAAGACGAAAGTTCTTTTGCAACAGGCTTATCCCCCTCGCCCTGCTCAGCGTCAGTTTCAGCTGACTCCCCAATTTCAGAAGTTGTTTCAGAAACCTGAGCCCTTTGTCCCACTGCCTCCACTGGGTCCGAATCAATGTGCCTATTGCAAGGAGGAAGGTCACTTTAAAAATAATTGCCCGGTTTTACTGCAGCGTACTGGTGGTACGCCTGGGCCGCGAGGCCGAGGTGGCTTCCAGTCAACACCTAGGGAGAGGGGGCGAAGTACAATGTCCCAGGATCAACGTTCCTTTCTGCCTAAAAATTCCATGAATTATTTTGATCAGGAAAATACTCAGTCTGCCCATTATGATAATGACAATTATTATATGGAAGATGAGAATCAGGGTTTCTCCAGCCAGGACAGCCATAGACAAAGTGAGGGAGTAATTTCAGTTCCAGTGGACCAAAATGGGCCTTATGTTGAAGTTGTTGCACTAGGTGTTTCAGAGCCATTTCTCCTGGAAACTGGTGCAACGAAGAGTTCTATCATCCACTCTAAACTCCCTGGGGTACCTTTGTCTGGCTTTACAAATGTTTCTGTAGGAATTTCTGGTGCCCCAGTTCATAACCCAGTTTCTTGTCCTCTGCCCATTTCGATCGGTCCTTATGATTTAGAGGCTCCGCTTATTTTGACGACTGGTTGTGGTGAAAATTTGTTGGGTTTGGATTTGTTTAAAAGACTATATGCGACACTGCATTGTTCTGGTGTACACCTTACTTTAGGTAAAAGTTTGATTTCCCCGACATATTTGTCTAGAGACCAAGTACCTTCTGAATTACGCTCCCTGCCTGCCACTCTTTGGGCTACGAGCCCCAATGATGTTGGTCTCTTGCAGATTCCACCCTATGTTGTCACCCTCAAGTCCAATGTTAGGCTACCTCGCATTCCTCAGTACAGGATTTCGAGTGATGGTGAGAGAGCGCTGATGGCTATCATTTATGATCTGGTTGAGAAAGGTATGGTTGAAGAAACTAGAGGAAATGTGTTCAATAGTCCTGTTCTGCCTGTCCTTAAACGTACTGACTCTTCCCAGCCACCTGTTTATCGCTTTGTGATCGATCTCCGGGAGGTCAACGAGATTGTTGTACCTTAGTTACCTGTCGTCCCAGATATCACTGCGTTATTGATAATGATACCTGCTTCAGCTGCCTGGTTTTCGGTCATTGACCTTAAGAACGCTTTCTTTAGCATTCCCATTGCTGAGGAAAGTAGGGATATTTTTGGTTTCTCTTTGGGAGGCCGAAGTTTCCAGTTCAAGCGCGCACCTCAAGGCTATTGTGAAAGTCCTTCAATTTATAGTCAGGCTTTGAAAACTCAGCTCGATGCTTTCACTTTATCTCCGGGTGCCACCCTTATTCAGTACGTGGATGATCTGTTGGTTGCTGCTGATTCTGAGGACGTTTGTAAACAAGTTAATGTTTCACTGTTGCATCACTTGTCTGACCTTCATCATAAGGTTTCGCCCTCTAAATTACAATATTGTCGCCAAGAGGTTACTTACTTAGGTCATCTCTTGTCGAAGGAGGGACGGCGATTGACCTCAGAAGGAATCCAAGCAATTACACAAATGTCTGTACCATGCACACAGAGAGAAGTGCGTGCCTTTTTGGGCATTACCTCTTATTGCAGACAGTGGATTCCGAATTTTTCTTTGTTAGCAAAACCTTTGTTAGCACTTACCCTTAAAGATACACCCCAACCTCTCCCTTGGACAGAGGAATGCCAGAAAAGTTTTACTGATTTGCGCACTTCCTTATGTTCCGCTCCTGTGTTGGGTACTCCGGATTACAGTAAACCTTTCACACTTTATGTGCACGAGAGAGAAGGTTGCGCGTTGTCAGTCTTGACACAGCAATTTGCGGACAAGCAACGTCCATGTGCTTATTTTTCGGCTACATTAGATCCCGTGGCTAAAGCATTACCTAGTTGTCTGAAAGCTACAGCAGCAGCAGCAGTTTCTATTTGCTAATCTGCTGGATATTGCTAGACAATACACTTATTGTCATGGTGCCACATGCAGTGGATACTTTCCTAAACAGGACAAAAACTCAGCACCTTACGAGCGCCCGCTTATCGGGTTATGAGCTGACGCTCTTGGCTAGTCACGTGCACATCAAACAATGTAATACCCTAAATCCAGCTACACTGTTACTGATCCCAGTAAAGAAAGGCATTCAAGAGCAGCATGATTGTTTTCTCCGTACAGAGGAAGAGACGAAAGGCAGAATCGATTTGAAGGATACGCCACTCCTGGACCCGGATGGGATCCTATGGGTGGATGGTTATTGTTTTAAGCTCACCAATGGTGAAACGACTGCAGCCTATGCTGTTACCACTTTGCATACAATTGTGGAGACAGCATGCATTAGGCAGAATTCAGCCCATGCAGCTGAATTGATAGCTCTGACTAGAGCTTGTGTGTTGGCTAAAGAGTGTGAATGGGTTTACCGACAGCCAATATGCATTTGGGGTGACCCACAGTTTTGGCCGCCTTTGGAGGGAAAGAGGATTCTTTACCTCACATGGTACTAAAATACAGCATGGTCAGTTAGTGAATGACCTTTTGGACTCACTTGCTTTACCTGCTCAGATAGCAATTGTGAAGTGTGATGCGCATAAGAGGATCACTGATGATGTGGGTGAAGGAAACGCTTTTGCGGATCAGAGAGCGAAAGAGACAGCGAGAGATGTGATGAGTCATATGTATGTTGCTGGACCTACTAGATGGGTCAGTCAAGGAGGAATGTGTGAGGACACAATAGAAAGTGTGAAAATGATTCAGGAAGAGGCTACAGAAAAAGAATTGAGTACGTGGAGAGATGGTACGGGAATATTGATTGCGACGGGGTGTTGGATAGAATTGTCGGAACACCAACGTTGGAGTTACCAGACGCCTATGTACTTCCAGTAGTAACTATGGCGCATGGTCCAGCCCACATCAGTGCGAAAGGAATATGCAAGCTTTTGGCTCCGGTATGGCAGAATGCAGGGATTCCTAAATGTGCAGACAATCTTGTTAAACATTGCATTGTTTGTTTGATGCACAACTTAGGAAGAGGGACACCAACCCCAGCAGGCCATTTTGCTCCCCCAACGTATCCTTTTGAGGTATTGCAAATAGACTACATTCACATGGAGAGATCCAATAACTTGACGTATGTCCTTGTGGTGGTGTGCGCCTTTTCTAGATGGATAGAGGCCTACCCCCTAAAGGATAATACTGCCTTGTCTACAGCCAAGGTCCTTCTGAAAGAATACTTCCCGAGGTTTTGTTTACCTCGAATTGTCTGGAGTGACAACAGAAGTGAATTTGTGGGTCAAATCATGCAGAAAGTATGTGCCGGTCTTGGTATTAAGCAGAAATTCCATGCGGCAAACCATCCTCAGTCAGCGGGTTTGGTAGAGTGCTATAATGGCACTCTCAAGCTTAAACTTGCGAAGATACAAGCCAGCACAGGTCTTGCCTGGCCCGATGCTTTACCTTTTGCCCTCTTGTCAACTCGAACAGCTGTTCATTCTTGTGTGGGACTTAGCCCATATGAGATTGTGTTCAGACGCCCGGCTAATGTCTGGGGTGTCTCTAGACCCAAGAAGTACTCTGACATAGAATACCCAATGTTGATTGACTATTTGCATGACCTCACCACTAAATTGCGTGTTCTCCATCAATAGGTACGTTGACCATCTAATTAGGTTGCAGGGTCGTGGTAAGAGCCTTAGTTAGTGACCCGAATTTTGGCAATAGGTCTGCAGGACTTGCAGTGTCATAGGACGGCTAATAATCATGGTTAAGTGAAGAAGGAAGACTGCCACGAACAACATCTAGAACATGGGTACTCACAAACTTTCTCTCGGGGGCCAAATTTACAGTTTGGTTTGTGTCCGAGGGCCGCATCGGTGGGGGGCCGGGTCAGTGGGGGAGGGGCGGGACTAGAGCAACAACATAAAACTGACCATGAGGTTGATCACAGGTCCCTGCAGCAGACGCCTTCGTCCACTGAGCCGTCCCGGCATACACACATCTCTCTCTATCTTTCTGTCTTGGTCTCCCTCCCTCCTTATAGCTCTCTCTCCCTCTCTCTAGCTCACTCTCCCTCTCTCCCTCTCTCTCTCCTGTCTTCCTCTGTCTCATTCTGACTGTCTCACTGCCTCTCTCTCACTCCCACTCTCTCTCTCCCTCCCTCTCTCTCTCCCTCCTTCTCGTCTCCCTCCCTCTCACTCCCTTTCACCCTCCCAACCCTCCTTCACCCCCCCATTTCCCTTCCTTCCCTCCCTCTCCCTCCCTCTCACTCCTTCTCCATCTCCCTCCCTCCTCCCCACCCCTCACACACCTCTCCATCTCCCTCCCTTTCACACCCTCTCCGCTCCCTCCCTTTCCCTCCCTCTCACTCCCTCTCCGTCTCCCACCCTTTCCCTCCCACTCCCACCATTCCCACCCATTCCCTCCATTCACTCCCCATCATCTCCCTCCCATCCCCACATCTCACTCCCCATCATCTCCCACCCAACCCACCATGTCAACCCCATCATCACCCTCCCTAACTCTCCCATCTCACTCCCAATCAGTCTCCCTCCCTTCCCCCTCACTCCACCCATCTCCCTTCCTTCCCTCCTCCCTCCACTCTCACCTCCTCTCCCCCCTTTCCCTCTCCTTCCCTTTCCCTCCCTATCCCTCCCTCTCTATCTCCACCGCACTCCCTCTCCCTCCCTGTCCGTCTCACTCTCTCTCCGTCACTCTCACTCCCTCCCACTCACTCCCTCCACCTCACCCCTCTCTCTCACTCCCTCCCTCTCACTCCCTCCACTACACTCACTCCCACTCACTCACACTCCCTCACACTCCCTCCCTAACACTCCCACCCTCACACTCCTTCCCTCCTTCCCTCTCACTCCCTACACTTCCCTCTCACATCCCTCCCTCCCTCTCACTCACACCCCCTCCCTCACACTCACTCCATCCCCTCACTCACTCCCTCCCTCACACTCCCACCCTCTAACTCCCTCCCTCCCTCCCTCCTTCTCACTCCCTCCCTCTCACTCCCCACCCTCACCCCTCCCACTCACTCACTCCCTCTCTCACACTCCTCCCTCCCTCTCAAACCCTCCCACTCACTCCATCCCTCCCACTCACACTCACCCCTCCCACTCACTCCATCCCTCCCACTCACTCCATCCCTCTCACTCACTACATCCCTCTCACTCACTCCCTAACTCCCACTCACTCACTCCCACTCCCTCACTCCCTCCCACTCCCTCACTCCCTCCCACCCCCTCACTCCCTCCCACTCCTCACTCTCTCCCACTCCCTCACTCCCTCCCACTCACTCACTCACTCCCATCACTCCCTCCCACTCCTCCCTCCCTCTCCCTCCCTCCCTCTCACTCCCTCACTCTCACTCCCTCCCTCTCACTCCCTCCCTCTCACTCCCTCCCTCCACGCCTCCCTCCCTCTCACTCCCTCCCTCCCTCCTCTCCCTCTCACTCCCTCCCTCTCACTCCCTCCCTCCCTCTCACTCCCTCCCTCACTCTCGCTCACTCCCTCCCTTTCACTCCCTCCCTCACACTCCCTCCCTCTCACTCCCTCCCACTCCCTCCCTCCCACTCCCCGCCCTCCCTCCCACTCCCTCACTACCTCCCACTCACTCACTCCCTCTCACTCACTGACTCCCACTCACTCCCTCTCTCTCACTCCCTCTCACTCACTCCTTCTCACTCACTCCCTCTCAATTCCCTCTCACTCACTCCCTCTCTATCACTCCCTCTCACTCACTCTCTCTCACTCCCTCTCTCTCAATCCCTCTCTCTCAATCCCTCTCTCTCACACCCTCTCACTCCCTCCCTCTAACTCACTCCCTCCCTCTCACTCACTCCCTCCCTCTCACTCACTCCATCCCTCTGACTCCTCCATCCCTCCCACTCACTCCATCCCTCTCACTCACTCCATCCCTCTCACTCCTCCATTCTTCTCACTCACTCCATCCCTCTCACTCACTCCATCCCTCTCACTCACTTCATCCCTCTCACTCACTCCATCCCTCTCACTCTCTCCATCCCTCTCCCTCACTCCCACTCACTCCCTCACTCCCACTCACTCCCCCTCGCTCCCTCACTCCCACTCACTCCCTCACTCCCACTCACTCCCTCACTCCCACTCACTCCCTCCCTCACTCCCACTCACTCCCTCCCTCTCACTCCCACCCTCCCACCCTCCCACTCCTTCCCTCTCACCCCTCTCACTCATTCCCTCCCTCTCACTCCTCCCTCCCTCTCACTCCCTCCCTCCCTCTCACTCACTCACTCACTCCCTTTCACTCACTCACTCCCGCTCCATCCCTCCCACTCACTCCATCCCACTCACTCCTTTTTTTTTTTATTGAAAATTCATTGGTACAAAAAACAGATACATCTTAATGAAGAAGAAGAAAAAGAAATTCCATTATTTCATAATATGTTTCAGTATACATTTAAAACATCATACATAACGCTGGTCATTCTATAAATAAATGTGCAGGGGTTTGCATATACGAATAAATATACATATTAGAAACTCATCGTCTGGTGATCAAAGCTGCCCCTCCCTCCAAATTTTAAAGGGGTCCCATATCTTAATTCCAAAATCCCGCTTTTTCTTACCCTTATAAGAATATAGAGTAGATTCGATATTATGAATACCAAGAAGCCTGGTCAGCCACAATTGGAAGGTTGGGGCATTAGGGTCCTTCCAAGCAGCTGATAGTAGGATACGTAAAACAGCAACAGCTATAAAGATAAAAGCCTCTGTTTCTTTGTTCAGACTGGCCATTTTACTGTCCACTCCCGAGAATCATTATTGTCGGGGATAGGCAGATCTTTAAGCCTAGCAGCCCCTCTAGAAATTTCTCTATCTCAGATTTGATCGAACTAAGCTGCTCACAGTAAAAGAACATATGTAATAAATCCCCTGGACCTTTCTGACACCTGGGGCAGTTACTGTCATTTCTCAAGCCCCAATCATGTAACTTAGATGGTGTATAATACAGGTTAAAAAGTGTTTTAAAATGCTGAACCTTCAAATTGAGGATCGAAGTACCTGCTTATCCAAGCTCAGGGCCTTATCAAAATCGGTATCTGGATCTTGAAGTCTAACTGCCCAGGCAACCTCGTGTTTCTCAAGATCGTCGGGGATTTTTCAATAAGTACTTGATATATACTGCTGATCCTATCTCCTCCTCCTAGCAAATACCCCAGCACAGGGCAATATGACTCAGGCAGGATATCAGACATAGCCGATTTAAGTGTTTGTGACACCTGGAAGTACTTAAAGATTTGGTCGTTGGGGAGACCATATTTCTCTTGCAGCCAGTTGAAGCTAGCGACGCTTCCATTCAACGTCACATTGCCCACCGTCCGAATACCCAACTGCTCCCAGCACTTCCAAGCCCCATCCACACCCAAATTTGGTATATACCCTGAGTTCCACAGCGGGGTATATAGATTTATCTTAGGGATATGAAATAGTTTCTGCAGATTTTTCCACAAATCCCAGGCACTTAAAGCCGCCTTATAGCGGGATTTTTTTAAAAAATCTGCGACTGGTTTTCTCAACAAAACCCCCACAGCCTCCTTTCCCATCAGTAGTTCGTAATTGAAGGTAAAACATATTAAATCTGAGGTAGGATCATTGTATATCTCTCTCTGGAAATTGACTCAAATAATATGGACATCTGAGTTAACAAACCAGCCCATGGTAGAATCTGATATTTGGAATCGCCAAGCCTCCGCGTTCCTGGGGGAGGGTCATAAATTTTAATGCCCTCCTGGTTTTACCATACTGCCATAAAAAAACTGTTAAAGATAGACTCGATCTTCTTTAACATACGCTCCTCAATTAGATATGGTATACATCTAAACAGATACAGTAATTTAGGTAGCATGGTCATCTTTAACACGTTGGCTCTCCCAATGAGTGTAAGGTGCAATGAGTCCACCCGCTTTAGATCCGATTCGATTTCCTTAAAAAGCAGGAGATAATTATCTTGTATAATAGAGCCTATTTCAGCATTAATTATTACCCCGAGGTAAGTGGCCGAGTCGACATATCTTTGATCGATTTTACCTATCCCCCTGGAACAAATTACCTGGGTCTTCGACTCATTCAAGCGATACCCCAAATACATACCAAACTCGCTAGCGATCTCTACCAATATCTGCATGGCCTCAACTGGCTTTGGTGTAATTACTGCCAGGTCATCGGCGTATGCCAGTATTTTGCTCGTAAATCCATTTGTTACTGCCGGCTGTATTCCCCCGTTCCCTAGAATCTGCCTAACCAGGGGGCCGATATACAGAGCACACAGGATGGGTGAGCATCTCACTCACTCACTCACTCCCTCTCACACTCACTCCCTTCACTCACATCACTCCCTCTCCATCCCTCCCACCCACTCCATCCACCACCACCCACCCACCCACACAACCCACCCACCCACCACCACCAACCACCCACTCCCACCACCACCACCACACCCACCACCACCAACCTCACACCCACCCAACCCACCTCACCCACCACCCACACCACCCACTCCACCACCCACACCCCACTCACCACACCTCACTCACTCCACACCTCCCACCCCCACCACACCACCACCCACTCACCACCCACACCCACCACCCACACCCACCCCACCCACACCACCCCACTCCACCCCTCACACTCCACCACCACACACACCACACCCTCACACACACACCCCTCACCACACTCACCACCCACTCCCACTCACACCCTCACTCACCCCCCACCCTCACTCACACCCCACCCACCCTCCCACACACTCCCCACTCACTCACACTCACCACTCACACTCACCAACCCACTCCTCCCACTCACTCCCACCTCCTCACACCTACTCACTCCCCTTCACTCACTAACTCCCTCTCACTCACTCACTCACTCCCCTCACACACTCACTCACTCCCCTCTCACCACTCACTCCCTCTCACTCACACCCTCACACTCACTCACTCACTCACACTCCCTCCCCTCCCACTCACTCCATCCCTCCCACTCACTCCATCCCTCTCACTCAATCCATCCCTCTCACTCACTCCCTCACTCCCACTCACTCCCTCACCCCACTCACTCCCTCAATCCCACTCACTCCCTCACTCCCACTCACTCCCTCCCTCACTCCCACTCACTCCCTCACTCCCACTCACTCCCTCCCTCTCACTACCTCACCCTCCCACTCCCCTCCCTCCCTCACTCACTCCCTCCCTCTCACTCCCTCCCTCCCTCTCACTCCTTCCCTCCCTCTCACTCACTCACTCACTCCCTCTCACTCACATCCCTTTCACTCACTCACTCCCTCTCCATCCCTCCCACTCACTCCATCCCTCTCACTCACTCCATCCCTCTCACTCACTCATCCCTCTCATTCACACCCTCACTCCCACTCACTCCCACACTCCCACTCACTCCCTCTCACTCCCTCCCACTCCTTCCCTCTCATTCCTCTCACTCACTCCCTCCCTCTCACTTCCTCTCTCTCACTCCCTCCCTCCCACTCACTCACACACTCCACTTCCTCTCACTCACTCCCTCTCGCTCACTCACTCCCTCAATCCCTCTCACTCACGCTCACATCCCTCTCACTCAATCACTGACTCTCTCTCCCTCCCTCCCACTCACTCCATCCCTCTCACTCACTCACTCCCACTCACTCCACCAATCACTCACTCACCACCCTCACCATCCCTCCCACTCACTCCATCCCCACCACTCACTCCATCCCTCTCACACCACCCTCACTCACTCCATCCCACTCATTCACACCCTCACACCCACTCCACCCCTCACTCCCACTCACTCCCTCACACCCCACCCATCCCACCCACCCACTCCTACCCTCTCATCCCTCCACACCTCCCTCCCTCTCATTCCTCTCTCTCACTCCCCTCCCTCCCACCACTCACTCACTCCACTTCCTCTCACTCACTCCCTCACGCACTCACACCACTCCCTCACTCCCTCACACCACTCACACTCCCTCTCACTCAATCACTGACTCTCCCTCCCTCCCTCCCACACACTCCCATCCTCACTCACTCACTCCCCACTCACACCTCACCACCACACACCACCTCCACCCACACCACTCACTCACCACCCACCACACTCACCTCCACACCATCCAACCCACACCCACCCACTCCCACACACCACTCACTCCACTCAACACACCCTCACTCACTCCACCACACTCCCACTCACTCCCTCACTCCACTCCCACACTCCCACACCTCCTCTCATCCCTCACTCACTCCCTCCCTCACTCTCACTCTCACACCCCCTCCCACTCACTCACTCACTCACTCTCACTCACACCTCTCCTCTCACTCACACCCTCACCCTCACACTCCTCACTCCCACACCACTCTCAACCATCACTCCCTCCACCACTCCCACACACTCACCCTCCCACTCACTCATCCCTCTCACTCACTCCTCCCTCTCACCCTCACTCCCACTCCCACAACACCACCACTCCACCTCCACTCACCTCACCACCCACCACCCCCACCACACCACCACACAACTCACTCCCCCACTCACACCCACCTCACTCACACCCACCTCACCACTCCCACTCACTCACACACACCCACACACTCAACCACCCTCACACACCCACTCCACACTCACTCACTCCACTCCACCACTCACCACTCCACACCACCACTCCCACCACTCACACCACCCCTCCCACTCACTCACTCCCTCCCTCAATCACACCCACCTCCCACCCCTCCCACTCCACACACCTCCACTCACTCCCACTCACACCTCACTCACCCTCCCTCCACTCAACTCACTCCACCCTCCCACCCACTCCTCCCACCTCACACCCACTCACACCCTCCCACCTCACTCACACCTCCCTCACACTCCCTCACTCACTCCCATCCCTCCCCTCACTCCATCCCTCTCACTCACTCCACCTCCACACTCCACTCACTCCCTCTCACACACCACTCCCACTCACTCCACTCCCACACTACTCCCACTCACTCCACTCACTCTCACTCCCACTCACTCCCTCCCTCTCACTACCTTCCTCCCACTCCTTCCTCTCACTCCACCTCACTCACTACCCTCCCTCTCACTCCTTCCCTCCCTCTCACTCACTCACTCACTCCCTCTCACTCACTCCCTATCACTCACTCACTCCCTCTCCATCCCTCCCACTCACTCCATCCCTCTCACTCACTCCATCCCTCTCACTCCATCCCTCTCACTCACTCCATCCCTCTCATTCACACCCTCACTCCACTCACTCCCTCACTCCCACTCACTCCCTCACACTCCCTCCACTCCCTCCCTCCACTCCTTCCCTCTCATTCCCTCTCACTCACTCCTCTCTCTCACTCCCTCCCTCCCACCACTCACTCACTCCACTTCCTCTCACTCACTCCCTCTCACTCACTCCACTCCCTCACTCCCTCTCACTCGCTCACTCCCTCTCACTCAATCACTGACTCTCCCTCCCTCCCTCCCACTCACTCCATCCGTCTCACTCACTCACTCCCTCTCACTCACTCACCTTTCACTCACTCACTCCCTCTCCATCCCTCCCACTCACTCATCCCTCTCACTCACTCCATCCCTCTCACTCACTCCATCCCTCTCATTCACACCCCACTCCACCACTCCCCTCACTCCCACTCACTCCCTCACACCCTCCCACTCCCTCCCTCCCACTCCTTCCCTCTCATCCCTCTCACTCACTCCCTCCCTCTCACTTCCTCTCTC
The DNA here is from genome assembly GCF_964263255.1 of Lissotriton vulgaris. Taxonomy (NCBI): domain Eukaryota; kingdom Metazoa; phylum Chordata; class Amphibia; order Caudata; family Salamandridae; genus Lissotriton; species Lissotriton vulgaris. Next base: position 1,294 of record NW_028252406.1, on the reverse strand, counting down.
TCCCTCCCTCCCTCCCACTCACTCCACTTCCTCTCACTCACTCCCTCTCGCTCACTCACTCCCCTCACTCCCTCTCACTCGCTCACTCCCTCTCACTCAATCACTGACTCTCCCTCCATCCCTCCCACTCACTCCATCCCCTCTCACTCACTCCCACCTCCCACTCCACTCCCACTCACCACTCCCACACCTCCCTCCACTCCCTCACTCACTCCCACTCACTCCCTCCACTCCCTCTCACCTCCCTCCACTCTCCTCCCTCTCACTCACATCACTCACTCCTCTCACTCACTCCCTCACTCACTCCCACTCACCTCCCTCTCCATCCCTCCCTCTCACCCTCCCACTCACTCCCTCCTCTCACTCCTCCCTCTCACTCACTCCCCTCACTCACTCACTCTCACTCACACCCTCCCTCACTCACTCACTCCCTCTCACTCTCCTCCCTCCCTCTCACTCCCTCTCACTCCCTCCCTCCCTCTCACCTCCCTCCCTCTCACCTCACTCCTCACTCACACTCCCCTCACTCACTCACTCACTCACTCACTCACTCACTCTCACTCACTCACTCACTCCCTCTCACTCACTCCCTCTCACTCACTCACTCTCACTCACTCACTCACTCTCCTCCCTCCCACTTCACTCCATCCCTCCCACTCACTCCATCCCTCTCACTCACTCCATCCCTCTCACTCCCTCCCTCACTCCCACTCACTCCTCACTCCCACTCACTCCCTCACTCCCACTCACTCCCTCACTCACTCCACTCACTCCCTCCCTCTCACTACCTCCCTCCCACTCCTTCCCTCTCACTCCCTCTCACTCACTCCCCTCCTCACTCCCCCCCTCTCACTCCTTCCCTCCCTCTCACTCACTCACTCACTCACTCCCTCTCACTCACTCCCTTTCACTCACTCACTCCCTCTCCATCCCTCCCACTCACTCCATCCCTCTCACTCACTCCATCCCTCTCACTCCATCCCTCTCACTCACTCCATCCCTCTCACTCACTCCCTCACTCCCACTCACTCCCTCACTCCCACTCACTCCCTCCCACTCCCTCCCTCCCACTCCTTCCCTCTCATTCCCTCTCACTCACTCCCTCCCTCTCACTTCTTCTCTCTCACTCCCTCCCTCCCCCTCACTCACCACTCACTCCCTCCCTCCCTCTCACTCACTCCCTCACTCACTCCTCCCTCTCTCTCACTCCCTTCCACTCACTCACTTCACTCCACTCCACTCCCTCTCACTCACTCCCTCCCTCTCACTCGCTCACTCCCTCTCACTCACTCAC